>NC_079147.1:17435054-17735054 GCF_945859685.1 Eupeodes corollae | reverse complement strand
TTCTGCCTTATTACCTGTATAACAAAATTTATTTGAAGTCGATATCTCTTCTGGTTCTTGAGCTATGGACGACGAAAAAAACGTCGCGAACATACGGACGTACGGACGTACGAACGTACGTACACACGCACGCACAGACATCTTTCTAAAAATCTTTTATTTCGACTCTAGGGACCTTGAAACGTCGAGAAATTTCAAAATTTTCAATTTGACAAATCGGACCCATTACAATAACTTCCTATGGGAAGTTAATAATATGCAAAGACATCTCACTGAAAAACTACAAAAAACCAAAAATACAATTAATATTGCTTATTGAAACATCTTTACCAATAAACACATAGCTCACACCAGTAAATATAAAGTATTTGAATCTGTAGCTGAGTCAACATTAATGTATGCAGCCCAAGTTTGGGGTAGTAAAAAATATGATACCGCAGAAAAAGTCCTCCAATTTTATATCAACAAAATATTTCGACTACCACCTAATTCTCCGAACTACAAGCTTATGCTGGAAACCGTTATATCGCCACTATTTATTAAAATCCTCAAATTTCAAGTTGACTACATATGTAATGTCCTTAAAATGTCTGATGAGCGTCACCCTAAAAAAGCAGCACTTCAGGCGATAAATAGCAAATCATGTTGGTTTAGAGATTGGAGAGAGCTAGCGGAAGAAGTTAATATAGATCTTGTACCTGTAGATTACTTAATGTGGAAACCCTCTATGTATCAGATAATTTCTATTATAGATGAGCGCTTAAGATGTGAGTTCGCAGTTGAAGCAGAAGAATCCATCTACAGAATTAAATATAGCAAGCTAAATTACAATCTAAACCACGAAAACTACTTCCGTGATGACTACACGACAGATCAAATATCAATGATATTTAGATAACTAACGCTAAATTCATAAATAATAACTCATTCTACAAAAAACAAGCAATCATTTTTAAAGGATTTCGTTGTCCTAAAATGGGATTCTATATTAAGTTATGTTTTTAAAAAAATACATTCTTAAAAATGCAAAGAAAATAATGCGATATTTTTAAGGCTTAAAAAGAACAGACGAAACCCCATTAAATTCTTTTTCTAACGCTGTGCTAAATACATAATTTGGTAATAATTATAATTCCAGATGATAACAATAAGCACTTTAAATTCATTTGAAATTTTGTATGATCAAATAATAAAAAAGTGGGTAAGAATACTACCCTGAGGTATGTCTCTAAGTTTATAATTGAAAATTCAAAAAATCTTAATGCGAATTCAATCAAAAACTAATTATTATTTTCTATTCCTTATCTTTGAAAGCCACCTGCAATTCCTATAATTTAAATATCAACAGTAGTGATAGCCTTTCATTCTTGCAGTACTTATACTCTTAGCTATCCTTAAAAAAAATAAAAAGACACATTTTCTGCATTCTACACCACATACCAGACTTTGTCGGACCTCATCCCTAACAAGAAAAATATTATAGCTTAAGAAATAATGAAAACTTGCATAATAGTTTTTCTAGCATTGATTGGACTCGTGAGTTGCAAAATATACATATTTGTAAAATTTTCTCAAATACTTTGTGGTTTTGTTTTTTAGACATCAGCAGAAGAATGGAAACTCAAGACCATAGACGAATGGAATCAAATTCACGTGACATGCGATGAACGTTACCCAGTCTCACCGGAAATTATTCGAAAGGCTAGAAATGAAAAGAGAAATTTTTGAAGTTGAGCTGTGTATTTTAAGAGGTGTTGAAGTTTGGGATGATACAAAAGGTTTTTTAACTAATAGATTAATGATTGGCCTTGAAGATATTGCAAAGACTAGAAAGCTAAACAAGCAATTTTTACGTGATAGCATCGAACTTTGCAGGGGCAGTAATAGGGAAGGAAGTTCACCATTGGATTGGGCATTTCGGTGTTTTAAGTGTTTTACAGATAATAAACCATTATTTGAGGCAATGAGGGAATTGAAACTATACCAGGAACCGGAAAGTAAAATCCAAGAATAGTAGATAGGATGAATGAACAATTTTCGTCAAGTGTTTTGATTGATTGTTATATTTTGGAGAATTCTTGTATAAATTTAATTTAATTTAATCGTAGTTGAAATGATATTTTTAATTTCTGCAAGAACTCTTTGGCTACGTCTACTGGACACAATCAACGTGCTATGATTTAAGGACATTGGAGAGTTTATATACTGATCAAAAGACAATTTTTGTCTATATCAACTCTTAACTATTCGATAAATTAATAACGTTGGTTTAGCCAATATACATAATTGCCGTAAACGGAGCTAAGAATTTGGGATATCATAAATATCATCCTAATATTCATTCAAATTGACATTTTGATGTGGTTTACTTGAAGGCAGAATTATCGGCCCTTATAAGAGAGAAACTACAATTACGGTGGACGACGAGCGGTATAGATCCACGCTGACTTTTGGATTCCAAAAACGGTGAAATTTGTTATACAGCGCGCTTAACCAAAATCATGTCTTCTTGAGAACTTTATTTCCAGAAGTGTTCATGTTAATTCTACTCTCTGTTGTGCAACTTTAAACTCGCTTTTTATGGGTTTAGGTAAAGTAAGTGAAAAAAGTATTGAAAAAGTGATTACCCGTTAGGTGGCGCAACAGTCCAAGAAGCCTAGTGAATTACAACTCTCAACCATTCCTGTGTGCGAGTAATGTTGTCAGAGATGGAAGGGACCTACAGTTTATATGACGAATCCGAACGGCTAATTTGAGAAAGCACTTTTCATGACAAGAATTACTCTTGGAGGATTTGTCAATTCCTCGCATTCCAGGCGCTTGACGACGAACAAGCAGGATTTCACACTTGATCCTTCTGTGTCAACAGAACCCTGCTTTACCAGTTGTTCATCGATCTTGATAGGAAACATTTGACAAAAGGGAATTTTGCCTTGATCTCCTTTAGATGGGTTTCTATTATCAGGGCTACAAAAGTCACCTTTTGCGTCAAGAGAAATTTAACAAGACTCTATTCGTTTCTATTCACTATTCGTGGTAAGTGACATGCTGAGTACAGCTTTGTTAAATGAAAATTGAGGACTGCAGTGGACTCTGCAATCTCACATCAAGCATATAGACTTGTTAGACGATGTATGCTAACTGTCTTATTAGATCAAGAATATACATACAAAAACAACAAGGATAGAAAAGAAGCAGACGTTGTGGGGTTAAATTTAACACAATTAAAACTTTAAGGATAAGTTTCTGAACTTCCTCATCAATCGCGGGAGTATTGCCTCTTAGAGTGGGAGAACTGAACTGGAGGTTAACAGCCAATGCTATCTAAAATATGGAAAGCAAATTTTGTAGCTCAACGGCCTTTCTACAATTGTTCCAGGAAGGACTTGACAAAGAAAACGATCGAAGAGAAGTCCGCACGACTTGATAAGAGCTGGAGATAAAAAGGGTGGTTATATTTTAAGGGCCGATGTTGATTTTGGATAAAACAAAAATTATTTAGAAAACTATTGTCATTTCTTTTTATAATATATTACAATAATGGTATGGTTCAATTACGTACAATAACAAAATATCGGCCAAATGGCCGCCACACCTTTATCCTATTATCCAAACATTCGATGACGTTGAGGCATATTGGAAGTTATATGCGGTTATTGTTCCGAATTATCTCATCCTTTAGCTCTTGAATTTATTGCTGGCTTATCGAAGTGCACCTTTTTTTTCAAATAACTGTTTCAGCCAATTGACATCACCACCAACACGGCCATTGAATTTGTCGTGCAAAAGAGCCATTGTTTCGTTAGCGGTGTTTTCCAAGTTTACCGTCCTTTTGAAACTAAAAATAGTCCACATCCTTAACTGGGCCATAAAAAGTTTCTGAACACTATTCACAGTAACTGCCTAAACGGGACTCATTGTAGAAAAATACTGCCAGATGAAACCGCACCAAACAGTCACTCTTTAAGGGAGCATTTGTTTTTACATATACTCGCCCAAATACGTCAATTCTGCTTATCCACCGAGTTGAAATTGTGCCTCATCACTGAAGACGATTTTCTTCGTAAACACAACCGTTGACATTTCTTGCAACATTCTGACCATTTACGATGCTTGAATGGTTCAACAGGCTTTAGTCCTTAGTTATTGCACCTTGTTAGCGTATAATGTTCATCAACGTCAAACGAGTTGAGGTGGACGACTCTTCAGCCACACTATCGCGAACAGCTGGTGTTTCCACATTAACTGCAGACCCGGTTTGCTTAAATTTGTTCACAATTTTTCCGGTGGTACGCACATTTGGACGATTAAATTGATCGAAAAATCTCAAATTGCCAATATATGCATTTTTATTTCACAAATTTGACTAGACTCTAAAGATATGACTACAACTACCAAAAGTTAAAAAGTAATAAGTTTCAAATTTTTGAACCCCAAAATTAAAAGTAAAAAATGCAGAAGCTTATTTTTTGATGTCGAAAACAATTTTTCTATTTTTTTCTTTTTTTTTCAATTTAAAAGGCGTTTAAAAAAAATACTTTTGTAAATTCCCACTTTTGCCAAAAAGCTGCCGTTGAAGTTATACCTTAGAAAACGACATTACAGAAGAAAAATATTAAACACCAAAGAGCAACTATATCTTCCTTAAAAGTTTGTAGATTTTCGTGTTTTGTTAGAAAAGTTGTCAATTGAATTATTCTTAAAAAAATTTAAAATTACAAACAATATTTTTCATATCAAGAAACAGTTTAGTTTGAAAACAAAGTTTTGTTAAATAAATTTTTAGTCGAAAACAAATTTTTACCAATTTCAGTATAGCATTTCTTAAATGTTTACAAATTGGATGAATGAAATTAATTTGAGAGATATCAAAAACCGAACATCAATTTCTACCAAATTTACGTACTATTTTTTGTAGATTTTATTTTGTTATGAAAAAACGGACTTACTTACTTAAGGTGGCGCTACAGTCTGGGGCAGACCTGGGCCTCAACCAACAAGCGTCTCCAGCCAGTTTGGTCAGTAGCTATCTGTCTCCAGTTTCGCACGCCAAGTTGGTTGAGGTCCTCTCCTACCTGGGTGCGCCACCTGAGTCGCGGTCTTTCTCTACTGCGCCGTCCCTCGGGATTGGATTCGAAGACCTCCCGGGCTGGAGCGTTGATGTCCATCCGCTCTACATGACCTAGCCATCTAAGCCGTTGGATTTTAATTCTGCTAACTAGGTCAGTGTCGCTGTACAGCCCGTACAGTTCGTCGTTATATTTTCTCCTCCATTCTCCATCTTTGCGTACGGGACCAAAAATCACCAGAAGAATTTTTCTCTCGAAGCATCCTTAGACGCTCTCATCTTTCTTTGACAGGGCCAGGCCTCAGCGCCATAAATGAGAACCGGGATGATGACTGTCTTATAGATGGTGATTTTAGATGCTCGAGAAAGGCCTTTACTTCTCAATTGCCTTCTAAGTCCAAAGAAGCAGCAAATTGCAAGAGTTATTCTTCGTTTGATTTCAACGCTGGTGCCTAGGTAGACAAAGTCCTTAACTACCTCAAAGTTATAGCTGTCCATGGTGACGTTTTGTCTACGACGTCGTCGTTCAGTGACCTCATTGACAATTAAACCCATCTTCTTCGCTTCCATCGCAATGCTCAAAAACACTCTACTGCAATCACGCTTTGATCTGCCAATTATGTCAATATCATCTGTGTTCTGTGTTGACGTTTGGGTTTTGAACAATTCTTTCCAGAACGATATTGAAGAAGTCACATGACAGTGCATCGCCTTGTCTAAAACCTTTTTTGACATCAAATGCACGTTTTCCGATCTTGATAGAGCAGCGTGCAATCTCCATCGTCATTCTGCACAAACGGATAAGTTTAACAGGGATGCCAAAACTAGACATTGCTCTGTAGAGCTCTTCCCTATAGATGCTGTCATATGCGGCTTTAAGATCGATTAAGAGATGGTGGGTATCGATTTAAAGCTTCTGGGTTTTTTTCCAAGATCTGCCGTAGTGTGAATATTTGGTCGATAGTGGACTTTCCTGGTCTGAAGCCATTCTGATAATTAAAAATCTGGTTGTTAACGAATGGTTTCAGACGTTCACATAATACGGCAGAGAGGATTATACGCAATGTTAAGGAGACTGAGAATATTTCGCAAATGAGTTGGTGCATGCTCCGTACCAAGTCATCGCCTACTGCTTTGAATAGTTCAGCAGCGATGCCGTCAGCTCCAGCTGATTGTTTGACTTAAGTTTAGTTATAGCTATCTTCACTTCGTCAAGGTCGGGTAGGCGGAATTGTTGATCTGCGTCGCTGAGGTTGAGTGGTTCTATCTCCCTTACAGCGGAATTCGGTTCGTCATCGCCGTTATATAATTTGGAGAAGTGTTCTTTCCATATTCTCAGCATCGACTGCGGTTCTACTACGATGTTCCCCTTATCGTCTTTAAAGACTTCGGTTCGTGGCTGATACACTTAGGAGGTTTTGTAAAATTTACGAACCTCATTCCTGTTGTGACTTCGCTCTATCTCCTCGATCGCGCGCTTTTCGTGCTCTCTTTTTTTCCGTCTAAGAAGCCGGTGTTCCTCTCTCCTCTTCTGCTCGTAGAGCTCGCGAGCAGCTCTAGTCCTTTTGTGAAGCAGTCTGTATCTCCCGATTATGCCACCAAAGATGTCTTCTCTTCCTAGCTTGGCATTAAAATCTCCTAAGACAATTTTAATGTCATAGCCAGGGCACTGCTCATATGTCTTGTCCAAGAGCTCGAAGAATATGTCTTTGGTGTCTTCATCTTTCTCCTCTGTTGGGGCATGCGCGCATATTAGGCTTATGTTGGCGAATTTAGCCTTGATGAGGATTGTCGTGATGAGCTCGCTAACACTGTTGAAGCTCAAGACTTTTTGCTTGAGCCTAGTTCCAACAACAAATCCACACCCAAGTAGACTGTCTTTGTTCTCGGTAGCAGTCGCCTTAGAAGATATCGCAGTCATTTAGTTTGCGTTTGCCCGGTTCATCCCATCGCACTTCTTGGATGGCTGTAATATCTGCCTTTCAGCAGTTTAGGGCTTCCGCTAAGTGTTCGGCTGCACGTGGTCTGTTAAGGGACGTAATGAAAAAAATAAACTGAACTTAAAAAATCCATGTCTGCGCTAAGAACTTGTAGGAAAGAAGGAATGTGATTGGATTGTAATAAGTACCTTCTACCAATTTATAACATTCCTTTATTATCATCATAAACATAACTGAGCACACCAATGAACTATTCTATAGCTATCAATTTAAACATACATGTTCGTTTCTCTTTCTTATCGTCAGATAATTTACTTTCCATCCTGGTCCTTCTAATATGAAATTAAAATAAAGCTATCCAAAGGAAAAAGCTTTGAACGAACTAGTTGAATACAAAAAAACAATTGTTTTCGTTAAGTATGCTTTCAAGTATTTTTCATTTCCGGGATGAGTTATCCTAGGATGAGTTGTGTCTTGGGATGAATCACAGGTTATTTGACCAATTAAATGGCATTTTTATCTTTGAAGACAAACTTATTTTACGGGTATATTTTTGAATCTTATGTAGGTACTTTTTTAAACAAACTCTTTGCATACAGGAGCAAGTTTGTGCGACCCAGTCGGGCATTTTATTTATAACTTCTTTGGTAATAAAACCACCCACTCTATTTCCTTGAGAGCGCTTTTTGCATTTTTATCTGAACAAATTTTATTTGAAGTCGATATCTCTTCTGGTTCTTGAGCTATGGACGACGAAAAAACATCGCGAACGTACGGACGTACAGACGTTCACACATACGGACAGACATTTTCCTAAAAGTTTTTTATTTCGAACCCATTACAATAACTTCCTATGGGAAGTTAATATGTAAATAAAAGAACGCACTTTAAGTGCGTGGCATTCTGCAAACAAAGTCTAAGAAATTCAATTTTTCTCCGATCGAGTATCGATTTTTTATCCGCAGCCAGATTTAAGTTTAAGTTTTATCCACAGCTGCGTGTTGTATTTATAATACATGGAAGCTCCAACTGCGGATTCGGATAGCTCTGCCAAAAAAACACGCCTAAATATCTCTGCAGTATTAATTGTTCCCGTTATATTATGACTTTTAGTTTTGACGCGTTTATTTTAAACATATGTCAATAACGGTTGAAAGATCCTATTTTAAACATATGTCAATAACGGTTACAAGATCCGACAAGACAAGATATAATTATCGTCGGTAAAAGTTATTAAACAAATTATCTCGAGCCCTTTAAATTTTTCAGAATTTTAGTCATAAATTAAGAAGGAAAGGAGATAGACTGCAACCTTGAGGCGTTTCTGTTTTCATTCGATTCGCTTTAGCGCATGGTTCGTCCCATGGCTTAAGTTAAACTAGGAATTTCTCTAATTTGATAATTTGGCGTTTTTGATAATCTCTTTTTATATAAACTGTACATCTAGAAAGTAATTCTAAACATGGCAATCTGACTTTCGTGAAAACAGCTTACATTTCAGTTTAGATAAACATAAATAAAAAGAAGGCGGAAAGCCGCCAATGCTGAACTCAAAACATCATAATGCGATTTCAATCAGAAACTAGTTTTATTTTGTTTCGCTTATCTCTCTAAGCCACCTGAAATTCCTAACTAAAATATCAATAGTGATAAGCTTTTGAACTTTCAAAGTGTTGATACGTAGCTAAGTCTTAAGAAAACAAACATCGATGAAAAGTAGACTTATTATGCATTTTATACCCTACAGCAGACTCTGTCGGACCTAATCCAATATAGGAAAATTATTAGAATTTTAAACAATGAAAACTAGTATAATAGTTTTTTTAGCATTTATTGCAATTGTGAGTAGTAAAAGATGTTTTGTGAAGTATTTTTCATTGTTTATAATTTTTATTGTTCAATAGACTTCAGCTGAAGAATGGAAACTCAAAACAATGGAAGAATGGAGTCAAATTCACAAGACATGCGATGAACTTTATCCAGTTTCAGCAGAACTTATTGAGAAGGCTAAAGTTGAAAAATATCCACCCAAAGAAGTTTTCGAAGTTGTGCTGTGTATTTTAAGAGGTGTTGAAGTTTGGGATGATACAAAAGGATTTTCAACTGATAGAATTATGTTTGGCCTTGAGAATGTTGCAAAGAGAGAAAATTTAAGTAAACAATTTTTACGTGATGGCATTGAACATTGCAAGGATAGTAATAGTGAAGGAAGTTCAAAATTGGATTGGGCATATCGATGGTTTAAGTGTTTCAAGGATAATGAACCATTATTCAAGGCCATAAGGGAGGTAAAACTGTACAAGGAACGAGAAAGGAAAATCCAAGAAGAGTAGAGTAGGATACATAAAAGTTTTGAAAGTGATTGTTAATTCTGCAGATTTTCTGAAAACAATGTATTAAAAGAAAAGTTTTTAAATACTTCATGATAAAATTGATGTTTTTTTTTTATATCTAGACCTTTTGTTCGAGGAGCTTGATAAAATAAAGTTAAAATGAAATACGTGATGTTACATTGCAAGGAATATTTAAAGTTTTACCTTAGGACTGACAGTTTGTTTTATTTTAATTTGATTTTGAACTCCATCCACTATAGGGGTGTTGTTTTGAATGCATTACTGAAGATGTCTTCCTTGAGCATAGAAGCACTTAAGACCATTTTAATGTCTTAGAAGTCTCGTATGATGTCTAGGATATTGTAGAACGTAAATTTGCTCAAATGTTTAATTTAATATAAGATTCTTCCTTAAAGATTTTGAGGCTAATTACTTATAGCTTAGGAGCTGGCGATAAGAACTAAAGTCTTAAAGCTGAAACACTTGAATTTATTTTGGTCGATTAGATTAATTTCAGCAGTTTTGAGTAGTTTTTGCATTAATGATTAAACCATTGAACATCGTGCGAATATTTAATTATTTAACTTTGCTTTATGGTACAAAAGCTTATATATATTGCACATCTTAAAAGTTGGAAAGGTTTTTAATTTTTCGCTTGCCTTCAAATACATTTAATTACATGTTGGACTTAGGAATATCAGTTCCACCATGTTTTTGAACGTGCTTAAATTATATTTTGGCTATATAATGGAAGTCTTAAAGATTAATGGATTTTGTAAAAATGTGCAAATTCATGCAGCTATTAGCCCAGTTGAGTTGAGGTACTCCTTTCATAATTGTTGAGAAGAAGCAAATACGAAAGGTGTAACACTTTTTTGTTGTAACATATACGTCAAGTTTTTGTTCTGCATTTCATTTGATATTTTTCAATTTCAGACTAATTCAATTTGAACCATGGAAAGATACGTAATCAAATGCGAAGAAGATCGAAATTTACAGCCAATTAAACTGAAATCGTAAAGAAAACAATGACTTCTAACCTCGATATTCTCTCAACATGATAATCTCAATATTATAAATGAGAGGAGAGTTAGTTCTCCTAAATTACATTTCGCTTCGACCTGAACTGTCAATTTTATGTGACTTTCAGGTCTAATTAGAATCTTTAATAATAATCAAAGACAATTAGTATGAGCTTTAAGAAGAAAGGGAGGGGTTGGAGAGGTGGCGTCAGTGTACATTGGTTTTAATACTTGAACATTGAAATGATAGGGCAAAACATAGCATGGTAAGGCATTGTACATTCTCGTTGTACGGTTAAAGAACCAAACTCTGTACTCCACAATGCGACAGAAGCTAACCTTGTGGTTAAGCTGATTGCCATTCATAAAAGCTTGATTATTACGGTTAAACTGTTTAAAATGGGAAATGCAGCTGGTTCTTTCACTAGAACATACAATCTGGTAAAACAGGGTGAGGCAAGAAACTTTAAGATGATGTCCAAACATCTCTTCCTTGAACTCTATCTAAGAGACTTAAGTTTTCTCGGAGTACTAGTCCAGAGATAGGAAGCACACTCAAATTGTGTAAACTTTTTGTTTGGAACTTTAATATCTTTCAAACTTTTTTTTACTAATTTTTAAACTTTTAGTCAAGCTGAATCTCCCTTAATCGAAATTTTCTTAAAAATTTAGAAGAAATGTTGGAATGCCTCACATTATTCGTAGCGAAATGATTAATTTTGATGATAAACAAATGTGAAAATGTGAGCAAATAGTTAAAATTAATGGTCGGAATCAAAATCAGCTCTAACAATCAACTTTAAAACGTATTGTTCAAAGCATTACATATGAGAGGTACTTCTAAAAACTTCACATAGACTCAAATAAAGACACACATAGAGATTTTCATAAACGAAAGAGTTTTTCAATAATAACGGGTAGATGTTGAAATGGACTAAAACAAGTTGTGTGTCAGGTATTAACAAAATTATTTTTTTATTTGAAAGGCGCAAGTATGCCATTTAATGTGGAATATGAGATCTTTCAAATGATTGCCTCGGCTTCTTAAGGTGGCCGTGGTGGTAGCATTTTTAATGACTCTTTCGCATAGATCCAAATGAATTTGAACGATGGCATGTGTTATTTTCACCTTTAGGGCACCAGTTGATTGTGTTTTATTTGCATAGACCTGCAATTTCAAGAAACCCCACATGAAATAGTCCAGCGGGTTCAAATCACATTACCTTGATGGTGGCAAATTCACATCACCTCTGCAAGAGATATCCTTACTATCATATCGTTAATGCAAAATGTCAATAATTTAGTTTGCTGTGTGGCACGTAACTTATTTTTGCTGGAACCACATGTCGTCTAGGTCCATATGGTTCAATTCGGGCCATAAGAAATTAGTTATCATCGTTTTGTAGCGCTCGCTGTTGACGGTGACTGCCCCACTAACGTCGTTTTTTTTTTTAAAACAGTACGGGCCAGTTACGCCGACGAGTGCCTTCCCAAAAAAATCCACATCAAGAGGTAAGTTTTTGAGGATGCATTATCACCTGGTGAATCTCGTCCCACATACGGCAATTTCGCTTGTTAACACAGCCATTCATCCAAAAATGGGCCTCCTCACTATAATTTTCGGCCAAAATTGGGGTCCATTTCTAAACGTCCATGGTCATGACCTTTGAGCTCCTGGGTGTGTTGAATCTTTTAAGGGTGTAGGGCCAAGTCCTGACGCAAAATTCATAATAATGAAGTCTACAAAAGGCCGAGTTCTTGTGCACGGCCTAAAGCCTAGTACATACTTCCTCGTGAAGTGAACGTTCGCCAGTGGAGAAAGTGAACTTTTGACATTGCTCACTGGTACACACTTGTGAGTACACGTTGTGCACATTTGACTTCAGCTTCACCAACAGTTCCCGTACATTTTGCACGTGAATTGCCCGTGAACGAAAACTCTCCACTTTGTTCTCCACTCAGCTTCACGAGCAAGTTCACCGGTGAACCAAAAACTGAAATTTGTATGGGTTTACGAGATGGTTCACAAGTATGTACTAGGCTTAAAGTTTTGCTGTACACTTTCACGGACTGCGGCGATGTTCTCGACCGATTTTGCGTCCCTTGAACGTACGGGTGTTGGCTGATAAGTAACTGCACCGGTCTTCTCAAAATTGGCAACCAAAGGTATTAGAGTACGACCTACACATCTACCGTAAAAAAATCATTTTAATAATAAACTTTTATCATTTGAACGTGTTGTTTAATCGTGTAACTTGCCATGATGATTTGGCATAAAAAGCTTTCAGAATATTGACAACAATATTTCTTAAAGGGAAAAATTAGTTGGAAGCCATAATCTTAAATTTTCGAAAATCAATTTTTACCAACTTTTGTTAAATTTTCTTTTAAGTTTTTATTTTTTGTAGAAAAACTGTCAATTCGACTTTCCTGAAAATGTTACTAAATATTGACAACAATGTTTTTTAATAGATAAAAGTAGTTTAAAGCCAACATCTCAAAGTTTTGAAAAGATATTTGAGTCGAAAATCAATTTTTATAAACTTTTATTAATTTTTTTGTTTAGGTTTTTATTTTTTGTAAGAAAACTGTCAATTTGATTTTTCTCAAAATTTTACTAAATGTTGACAACTATATTTTTAAAAAGAGAAAAGTAGTTTAAAGCCAATATCTCAAGTTTTTGAAAAGATATTTGAGTCAAAATTCAACTTTTACCAACTTTGAGTAATGTTTTTATTTTTTATAAAAAAAACTGTCAATTCGATTTTTCTCAAAATCTTACCAGATGTTAAGATTTCTCGTTGCACAAAATTGTTTTGTAGATAAAGTCATTTTGTATTCGTGAAATTTTCGAAGTGAGAATGTTGTTTTCAGTTTTTTTGATTTTTAAAAAAACCGTAAATTGGATTTTTTCAAAAATATACTTGTTTGGTATCACTTTACAATATATTTAATACAATTTAATTCAAGTTTCTAGCGTTTTTGGTTCATTAGATTTTTGGGGATAACCAAAATGTTCCCTTTTTTTAAACTGCTTTGGTAAAAAATCACCCGAGCAAATTTTCATGAGAGCCCTTTCTGCATCTTTCTGCCTTATTATCTGTACTACAAAATTTATTTGAAGTCGCTATCTTTTTTGATTCTTGAGCTATCGACTACGAATAAAAGGTCGCGAACGTACGGACGTTCGGACGTACAAATAGACAGCTTTCTAAAATTCTTTTATTTCAACTCTAGGGACCTTGAAACGTCGAGAAATGTAAAAATTTTCAATTTGACAAATCCATCGGACCCATTACAAAAACTTTCTATGGGAAGTTAAGGAAGTAAACAAAAGATTTGGCAGTTGTCAAAAAGCAAAATGGCCGCCACGGGGAGTTCCAAACTCTACACGCGTCAATTCAAAACCCATTATATTGGTTGGTGCAATGAAATAAAGCCAAATGAAATAAGACCATTTTCCAACAACTAGTCTTATTACACTTGAACAAAGTGAAATAAAGCCTTACAATTAAAATAACGGGTTGGGGTCGAAATCCCGAAAATCAAAATCCTGAAAACCCCAAATCCTTAAAACCCAAAATCCCGAAAACCCAAAATCCCGAAAACACTAAATCGAAATCCCGAAATGCTTTTCAAAAGCATAATAGCATCAAATCAAATTGTTTTTTTATATAAGATCGGGAATTGCAAAGACAACCTACAATTTTTTTTTTTTGAAGGTCACCAATAAAAAAAGAAACCTTTAGAAAAAAAGTCCATTAGATTCTCTTCTTATGTTAAGAAGAATGTTTATGTTATGAGTCGGGATTGTGGGTTTTTGGGATTTTGGGTTTTAGGGATTTCAGGTTTTCGGGATTGTGGGTTTTCGCGATTTTGACTTTCGGGATTGTGTCAGTTTCCCAAAAATAACTTGGTCTTATTTTTTTTAAAACAATTTCGCCTTATTTCATTTTGTCAAAGTGCACTATGACCAACTTCTGAAAATTGGTCTCATTTTACTTTTCCAAGTGCAATGAGGCCTTATTTCAGTTGGCCCTATTTCACGCCATCAAAATAAGTTGAAAAACTCATTTTTATGGTGAGGTATGAGGTTTGCAACACCCCACTTGGACTCACTATAGGATTTCGGGTATATACGAGGTTGAGTCTATGCATAGTTTATTTGTATTTGGAAACCATATACTGTTGAAAGTGAAATTAAACCAATTTAGATTTATTTCACATTGTTTAAGCGTATTAACAACAACACCAACTGTTGAAAATTGTTTTAACTACACTTTACCTAAGTAAAATTATGGCAATTCTTGAAATTTGGCTTTATTGCACCTGGGTTTATTTCAAGCACAGCAAAACCATCATAAAACTAATTGTTTAAAACTATGTTGTGTCCACCTTTGACTTAAAAACATTGTTTTGGTTTGTCTTTGACATTTTTAAAGAGTCATATTTAAAAACCTGAGGCAATAGAAAATTATAAGGTAAAATTCGAATTCAAGGCAGTTTAATCCTAAGAACAACTTTAAGGAACAGACAAATTTTGCCGATGGGTGCAATTAATTATTGTCTCACCAGGACACTCAAAACTTATAGGTTGCTCAACTTGATGATTTTTATATGGTTGCAATTAGGAATTTTCAAGGAATTTTAGAAAGACCCAAGTAATAACGCCGATAAGGTAGGGCTAAGGAACTTAATATGAGTCTGATACTATGTATGAGCGGTTTAAAGCTTTATACGTTTTAGTCGTCGTCTCATCGAATGCAAATGCGAAATGTTTTTTGTTTATTGTTTTTATATTTTTGTTTCGTTAATAACATCTTCATTATCATAATAATCTATTAGCTCGTTCTAAAGTTTAATTTTCAGTAATTTAAAAAAATAGTACACACACAAATCACCTGATAAATTTTTAAAAACAATAAATAAATACTTACCTAACTTTGAGCTAAAAATTGTTTATAATCGATAACCTTTTAGCATTTAGCATCTCAGATTCAATGAATCTGGTTTCGTCTATAAAAGTATAAACTTTAAGAAAAACAAATAACATTATATTTTAAACTTTCTAAGATTGAAAACGTAATAAGTAACAATCAAAAATGAAATTTTTTATAATTTTAGTAACTTTAGTTGCACTTGTAAGTTTTTTAAAATTTAAGTTCTTTTTTTCTGTTTAAAGTTAATTGGTGTTTATTTAATTTGTTCATCCTTTTAGACAGCTGCTAAATATGAGCTAAAATCTCGAGAAGAGTGGTTCAATATCCAAGATTACTGCGATGAGCGTTTTAAAGTATCGCCTGAGTTTAGAGAAAAACACAAAGACGACAAATATGTACCAAAAGAAATCTTCCGAACAATATTGTGTTATTTGCGTGGCTTAGAATTATGGAATGATTCCGAAGGATTTTCGATCGATAAACTGATGGTGGGTCTTGAGAGTGTCAAGGATAATATCAAAAACTACAATGCAGTGATATTACGGCAAAGTCTTGCCCAATGTACCAGTGATAAAAACACCGAAGGAATTGCACCATTTGATTGGGCATATCGCTGTTTTAAGTGTTTTGCGGATAATAGGTATATAATGGAGGCCTTTAAAGTAGCGACTTTCTATAAAGAAGATAAAAAAGATGCAGATGAATAAATCAAATTTTCTTTCAAACAATTTTCTTAGTTTTGAGTTAGTTATTCATTTGTTCTCGTAATAATTGGGTTTTACTTTTACTTTAAAGTTGTGTTAGGAAAATATTAAAGAAATAAGAAATTTTTATGTCAATAATATTGTGATCAAGTCGTATAAATTGAAACATTATTGAAAACAATAATCCTGTATACATTTTTAACAAATTTTGAAAAACATTGTAATTTTCTTAAACCAACCATATTTTGAAAAAAAAACTGTGTACATTTTCGAGTAAACTCTACCAAAAAATGTGTAAAGGTTACATTGGCACAATTTTCGCTGACAAATGAAATAATGTAAATTACACTTATCAGAAAAATACAGCCAATTTTACCCCACAATGATTTTTTAAAGAAGTAAGTTGTCATGAATCTAAATCTTGCCTTATAGGTACATTTGTAGATAACATTCAGTTTTTTAAAAAAATCATTTTTACAACGTTTCAATATGTTTCAAAAATGAGTGCGATAGCCTTTTTATGATTTCAGGCTCGTTAAAAAAATAAAGAATTACTTTAAAACCATTTTGGCTTTTTCTGTTGGAATTGGTTTTAGCACAAATGGTTTAGCGTATCTTTAAGATGTATGTTAGACTGAAATGAATCTAAACGGTGATTTTTTAAGAGCTTGAGAACTTTTTTTAAAAAAAAACGCATAAAATTTGCAAAATCTCATCGATTCTTTATTTGAAACGTTAGATTGGTGCATGACATTTACTTTTTGAAGATAATTTATTTAAATGTTGACCGCGGCTGCGTCTTATGTGGTCCATTCGGAAAGTCCAATTTTGGGTAACTTTTTCGAGCATTTCGGCCGGAATAGCCCGAATTTCTTCGGAAATGTTGTCTTCCAAAGCTGGAATAGTTGCTGGCTTATTTGTGTAGACTTTAGACTTGACGTAGCCCCACAAAAAATAGTCTAAAGGCGTCAAATCGCATGATCTTGGTGGCCAACTTACCGGTCCATTCCTTGAGATGAATTGTTCTCCGAAGTTTTCTCTCAAAATGGCCATAGAATCGCGAGCTGTGTGGCATGTAGCGCCATCTTGTTGAAACCACATGTCAACCAAGTTCAGTTCTTCCATTTTTGGCAACAAAAAGTTTGTTAGCATTGAACGATCACCGTAACCTTGCGTCCAACAGCATCTTTGAAAAAATACTGTCCAATGATTCCACCAGCGTACAAACCACACCAAACAGTGCATTTTTCGGGATGCATGGGCAGTTCTTGAACGGCTTCTGGTTGCTCTTCACTCCAAATGCGGCAATTTTGCTTATTTACGTAGCCATTCAACCAGAAATAAGCCTCATCGCTGAACAAAATTTGTCGATAAAAAAGCGGATTTTCTGCCAACTTTTCTAGGGCCCATTCACTGAAAATTCGACGTTGTGGCAGATCGTTCGGCTTCAGTTCTTGCACGAGCTGTATTTTATACGGTTTTACAATAAGATCTTTGCGTAAAATCTTCCATGTGGTCGAATAACACAAACCTAATTGCTGCGAACGGCGACGAATCGACATTTCACGGTCTTCAGCAACACTCTTAGAAACAGACGCAATATTCTCTTCTGTACGCACTGTACGCATTCGTGTGGTTGGTTTAATGTCCAATAAAGTAAACTGAGTGCGAAACTTGGTCACAATCGCATTAATTGTTTGCTCACTTGGTCTATTATGTAGACCATAAATCGGACGTAAAGCGCGAAACACATTTCGAACCGAACACTGATTTTGGTAATAAAATTCAATGATTTGCAAGCGTTGCTCGTTAGTAAGTCTATTCATGATGAAATGTCAAAGCATACTGAGCATCTTTCTCTTTGACACCATGTCTGAAATCCCGCGTGATCTGTCAAATACTAATGCATGAAAATCCTAACCTCAAAAAAATCACCCTTTACTTCAATATTTGATGTTTTTTATTTCTTGAAGTGTTTGATAAAATAAAGTTAAAATGATGTTATAGTGCAAGGAATTTTTAAGGTTTTACGTAAGGACTGACGGTTTGTTTTATTTTAATTTTGAAGTCCATCCACTATGAGGGTGTAATTTTGAATGCATCACTGAAGTTGTCTTCCTTGAGCATAGAATGTTTAATTTAATATAGGATTCTTCCTTAAGGATTTTGATGTTTATTACTTTTAGCGACAAGAACTAAAGTCTTAAGGCTAAAACAGTTAAAGTTATTTTGGGCAATTAGATTTATTTCAGCAGTTTTGAGTAGTTTGTGCGTCAATAATTAAACCATTGTACATTGTGGAAGATTTAATCTTAAAAGTTGGAAAATTTTTAAATTTTTCGCTTGCCTTCAAATACATTTAATTACATGTTGGACTTAGGAATATCAGTTCTACTATGTTTTTGAACGTGCATACATTAAATTTTGGCTATATAATAAAAGTCTTCTTCAGTTATTAGCCCTGGTGAGTGGAAGAACTCCTTTCATAATTGTTGAGAAGAATCAAGTACGAAAGGTGTAACACTTTTTTGTTGTATAGGGTGATTAAATTTTAAGGGCCGATGTGAACCACACATAAACGTCAAGTTTTTGTTCTGCATTTCATTTGATATTTTTTAATTTCAGACTAATTTAATTTGAACTATATAAAGATACGCAATCAAATGCAATCAAAGAAGATCGAAATTTACAGCCAATCAAACTGAAATCGTAAAGAAAACACTGACTTCTAAGCCCAATATCCTCTCAACATGATAACCTCAATATTATAATTGAGAGGAGAACTAACTACTAGATTACATTTCACTTCGACCTTAACTGTCAATTTTATGTGACCTTCATAAGATGCCTAATTAAAACCTTTAATAATAATCAAAGACAATTAGTATGAGGAAGAAAGGAAGGGGTTGGAGAGGAGGCGTCAGTGGGCATTGGTTTTAATTCTTGAACATTGAAATGATAGGGCAAGACATAGCATGGTAAAGTATTGTACATTCTCGTTGTACGGTTAAAGAACCAAACCCTGTACTCCACAATACGACAGAACAACTTACCCCAAATCTCCCGATGCATACCTCACCGTAAAAATAAATTGGTCTAATTTCTAAAAATAATTTGGATTTATTTCACTTTGTCAAAGTGCAATTTGACCAACTGCTGAAAATTGGTCTTATTTCTCTTTATTTAAAGTGCAATAAGGCGACGAATGCCGGCAAGCGCACGCAGCGAAACAACAGGCATACAAAACGGCGCTGCACAAAAGGACCAGAGCTACTCGCGAGCTCTACGAGCAGAAGAGGAGAGAGGATCACCGGCTTCTTTAATGGGAAAAAAGAGAGAAGGAACGAGGTTCGTAAATTGTACCAAAAGATTAAAAAAACCTCCCAAAGGTAGCAGCCTGTAAAATATGGTCGGAAGAAAGCATACCCGATGAGTAGAACCTCAGCATAGTTTGCCCGATACATAAAAAAGGAGACCCTCTAAATTGCTCCAACTACAGAGGCATCAGTCTCCTTAACATTGCATATAAGATCCTCTCTGCCGTATTATGTGAACGTCTGAAGCCGTTCGTCAACAACCTGATAGGTGCTTATCAGTGTGGCTTCAGACCAGGAAAGTCCACTATCGACTAAATATTCACACTACGTCAGATATTGGAAAAACCCAGGAGCTTCAAATCGATAAACACCATCTCTTTATCGATTTTAAAGCCGCGTATGACAGCATCTATAGAGAAGAGTTCTACCGAGCAATGTCTAGTTTTGGCATCCCTGTCAAACTTATTCTTTTGTGCAGAATGACGATGGAGAATGCAAACTGCTCTATCAAGATCGGAAAACGTGCATTTGATGTTATAAAAAGGTTTTAGACAAGGCGATGCACTGTCATGTGACTTCTTCAATATCGTTCTGGAAAGAATTGTTCAAAGCCCAACCGTCAACACTAGAGGCACAAAACACAGATGATATTGACATAGTTGGAAGATCAAAGCGCGATTTCAGTGGAGCGTTTTTGAGCATCGCGATGGAAGCGAAGAAGATGGGTTCAGTGGTCAATGAGGGCAAGACCAAGTATATGCTGTCATGTCATCAAAAAATTACATTTAACAACGACGTCTTGGACAAAACGTCACCATTAACAGCTATAACTTTTAGGTAGCTAAGGACTTTGTCTACCTAGGCCACGCTATAAACACAGACAACGACACCAGCGCTGAAATCAAACGAAGAATAACTCTTGCAAATCGCTGCTTCTTTGGACTTAGAAGGCAATTGAGAAGTAAAGTCCTCTCTCGAGCATCTAAAATCACCATCTATAAGACAGTCATCATCCCGGTTCTCATTTATGGCGCTGAGGCCTGGGCCCTGTCAAAGAAAGATCAGAGCGTCTTAGGATGCTTCGAGAGAAAAATTCTTCGGGTGATTTTTGGTCCCGTATCCATAGATGGAGAATGGAGGAGAAGATATAACGACGAACTGTACAGCGACACTGACCTAGTTAGCAGAATTAAAGTCCAAGGGCTTAGATGGCTAGGTTATGTAGAGCGGATGGACATCAACTCTCCAGCCCGGAAGGTCTTCAAATCCAATCGGGAGGGACGGCGCAGTAGAGGAAGACCGCGACTCCGGTGGCGTACCCAGGTGGGAGAAGACCTCAACAAAATTGGCGTGCGAAACTGGAGACAGCTAGCTAGGGATCGAGCTGGCTGGAGACGCATGTTGGTTGAGGCCCAGGTCCGCCCCGAACTGTAGCGCCATCTTAAGTAAGTAAGTAAGTATTATCACCTAGTGAATGTCGCGTGGGTTGATGTCGTCCCATATACAGCAATTTCGCTTTTTAGCACAGCCATTTATCCAAAAATGGGCCTCGTCACTAAAGATGATTTTTCGACCAATTTTCAAAAATTATTGTTGAAAGTGAAATTAAACCAATTCAGCTTTATTTCATGTTGTTTAAGTAATTACTTAAAATTTTAAGGCCTTAAAATTTTAAGGCCAACTGTTGATAATTATTTTTACTGCACTTTACCTAAGTGAAATTAGGGCAATTCTTGAAATTTGGCACAGGCACATCAAAACCATCATAAAACTAATTGTTTAAAACTATGTTGTGTTTCACCTTAGACTTAAAAACTTCATTTTGGTTTGTTTTTGACGTTTTTAAAGAGGCTTTTTTAAAAACCTGATACAATAGGAAACTATAAGGTAAAATTCGAATTCAGGACAGCTTAATCCTAAGACAAATATTGTTTAGTTTACGTTAAATAAAAAAAATTTTAATTTTGCCGACCGGTGCAATTAATTATTGCCTCCCCAGGACACTCAAAACTTATAGGTTGCTCAACTAGATTGTGTTTATAGGGTTGCTGTCAATAATTTTTAAAGAATTTTAGAAAGACCCAATTTTTAAAGCCGATTAGGTGGGGCTAAGGAACTTAATATGATTCTGATACTATGTATGAGCGGTTTAAAGCTTTAAACGTTGTATAGTCGTCGTCTCATCGAATGCAAATGCGAAATGTTTTTTGTTTATTGTTTTTTTTTTTTTTTTTGGTTCATTAATAAAATTACAAAATTTTCATTATCATAATAATCTTTTAGCTCGGTCCAAGGTTTAATTTTCAGTATTGTGAAAAAATAGTATACACACACAAATCACCTGATACATTTTTAAAAACAATAAATAAATACTTAACTAACTTTGAGCTAAAAATTGTTTATAATCGATAACCTTTTAGCTTTTAGCATCTCAGATTCAATGAATCTGGTTTCGTCTATAAAAGTATAAACTTTAAGAAAAACAAATAACATTATATTTTAAACTTTCTACGATTGAAAACGTAATAAGTAACAATCAAAAATGAAAATTTTTATAATTTTAGCAACTTTATTTGCACTTGTAAGTTTATTGAAATTTAAGTTCTTTTTTTCTGTTTAAAGTTAATTGGTGTTTATTTAATTTGTTCATCCTTTTAGACAGCTGCTGAATGGGAGCTGAAATCTCGAGAAGAATAATTCAATATCCAAGACTACTGTGTTGAGCGTTTTAAAGTATCGTATGAGTTTAGAGAAAAACACAAAGATGACAAATATATACCAAAAGAAATCTTCCGGATAATATTATGTTATTTACAACGCTTAGGATTATGGAACGATTCTGAGGGGTTTTCTATCGATAGAATGATGGTGGGTTTTGAGAGTGTCAAGGATAATATCAAAAACTACAATGCAGTGATATTACGGCAAAGTCTTGCCCAATGTACCAGTGATAAAAACACCGAAGGAATTGCACCATTTGATTGGGCATATCGCTGTTTTAAGTGTTTTGCGGATAATAGGTATATAATGGAGGCCTTTAAAGTAGCGACTTTCTATAAAGAAGATAAAAAAGATGCAGATGAATAAATCAATATTTTTTTCAAACAATTTGCTTAGTTTTGAGTTAGTTATTCATTTGTTCTTGTGATTATTGGGTTGGACTTTTCCTTTAAAGTTGTGTTAGAAAAATATTAGAGAAATAAGAAATTCTTATGTCAATAATATTGTGATCAAGACGTGTAAATTGAAACATTATTGAAACCAATATTCCTGAATGCATTTTTAAAAAATTTTGAAAAACATTGTAATTTTCTTAAACCAACCATATTTTGAAAAAAAAACTGTATACATTTTCGAATAAGCTCTACCAAAAACTGTGTAAAGTTTACATTGGCACAATTTTCGCTGACAAATGAAATAATGTAAATTACACTGATCGGAAAAATACAGTCAATTTTACCCCACAATGATTTCTTAAAGAAGTAAGTTGTCCTGAATCTGAATTTTGCCTTATACATTTGTAGATCACATTTAGTTTGTAAGAAACAAATCAAATGGGGTGGCACAACAGTCCGTTGTGAACCAGGGCCTAGTGACTTACAGCTCTCAACCATTCCTGTGTGCGAGTACTGTTGTCAGGAATGGAAGGGAAATACAATTTTAGGCCGAATCCGAACGGCTAGTTTGAGAAAGCACTTTTTCATGACAAGAATTACTCTTGAAGGATTTGTCAATTCCTCGCAAGAGGCAGTACCCGCGAAAATTAATTAAATTAAGGTGGCACAGGCAGGGATTGAACCCCAGACCCCTTGCATGACAGTCCAACGCACTTTTTTTTTTTTTTTTTTTTTTTCAAATTCATTTTTATTTATTCAATCTTAAACCTATCTTAAAGCTAGACAAAAATTCATAAATTCATAAATTCATAAGTCCAACGCACTAACTATCATGCCACGTTTACTACTTAAGAAACGCCTCTTTTAAAAATATTAAGGGAATCCAAACACGGCGTTTATAAGCCTTATCTATCCTGTCTGAAAGTAATATTTCAACAACTTGACGTGTTTTTAAATTAAGGCTATGAAAAACCATCACGAAAGTGTAATTCAGTGTCGGAAAAGCTCGTACAGAACCAAAAGTAAAATTGATATGTCCAATTCGGAAGGTGGTTATAAATTTTATTTGGATTGCAGAATATTCGCCCTATCTGCAGAGTCTTAAAATTATATTATCCTTGCTAGTTTCGGATAAGGTCCAGCTCAAAAGGTGAAAGTAAACGTAGTAAGCAAAAATCTGCCAAATAAACCTAAAATATAGAAGAGATCATTAACGGTTGTACTTGAGTTATTCCTGCAGAGCTGTTTCTGCACCCACTAACAGTCTGTCAAGTAAGAGCGTGGTCGTGTTAATTTATAAAAAAAAATATTTTATGAAACTTTCATATTTATATATAAATCGTACACATTACAAACAATGATACAATTTGGTCAGTAAGGTGTCCAGTCACAACCGGCGTCAATAATTGCCGTGCATATCCGAGGCATGCTTTCTACTAGTTTGACGGCGTATTCTAGTGGCAAGAATTTCGTAAGCCAACTGCTTCAAAGTGTATGTGCGTCTTCCACTAAGCTTCTGTTTAATATATTATGCAGACACATTTTCCATAGGGTTTGGCCAATCCAATGTAACGATGCTAGATTGAGTCTTCCACTGAGTACAGAGCTTGATTCGATGTTTAAGATCGTTGTCCTCCTACAGAATCCAATCTTCATTTTTTGTGATGAACCATCGTTTGGCAGTAAAGTCTTTTTGTAGATTTTTATCATTTTCTCGGCATTTAGGTTGACAGTAAAGAGGCACAAAGTACCGAATCGCTGCTGCTTTGGGAAACAGCCCCAAAGATGCAGCTTTATTCCATGTTTTACGGTCCGTTAAACAAGCCTCTTGGTGGAAGTTGACTATAGGCTCGCTTGAGGACAAAACGTGCCCATAAAGAACACTGTTAGTAAAAATGACATTTTCAAAATCTCTATCAATATTCTTATGCCCCCAAGCGAGTCACTTTGTCACATGTTTTTCAAGCAACAGAAGCTTCTTCATTGTGTTGCGCCATTTCAGATCATGAGTATGAAGAATGGTTCGGGTAGGTTCGTAGGATATATCTGAACCTTTTGCAATTAATTTTTCTTGTCCTTTCCGCAGTGTTAAAGCAGGATTCCGCAAAAACAGATTCACTTTTCTTTTTTCATCTTTTTTGTACACTTTTCCTATCGAAACACGTTTTGGTAAATCATCCACATTTTTAGCCACTTTATATCGTTGTATTCACTTCTGTAAAAATGCCTTCGACTTTCTCATATATTTAGCAGCCGCTGATTGCGATATTTTGGGAGCTTTCGGGTGGATGCAAAGGAATATAGCCACGTAGTGCGTTGCGAACGTAGCACTCATACCGTTTAACGTGATTCAAAAGATCGACGACAACTGAACTTTTGTTAGACAATGCATCAAGGTTAATGTTCCCCTCTATCGGCTCGCCAAGGAATTAGAGCGAAATCTTTCATTAACTGTTGGTTAAGTCTACCACGCTCTTACTTGACGGACTGTATTAAGATAGATTGGGAAACATAGAACTTTGTTGATGAGTGAAAAAAAGGAAATATTGATTTCTTTATCAAAGTCAAAACCTGGACAGAAATTCAAATTTTAACGATGCTCCGTCTGGCTCTATTCAAAGAAGTGTTGACCATTATCCTCATACTTAAATTGTCATTGCGGTGGATTTCAATGCACGCAATTCTTTTAAACTCAACTGTAGAAAAGCCAACACCCCAGACTTGTGTCTTGCCATTGACCCAAATAAATATCAAATCAGTGTTTTACCGCCTCCAGACACATCTGATCATTGTATTAAAAGGATAAAACCCATCAACCCAAAGAAAACTCACTCTTTGTTTCGAACTGTATAGAAGATACATATTAAAAAATACTACAATGTCCCAAAGATAGTAAACATTTATGGCCATTTGTAAAAAAAAATGTACATAACATCACGTCGTTCCAGTTCCAACGCTAGTTCACAATGGTCAGGCCAGGATTTACCCTTAGGCCAACCAGGCCCAGGCATGGGGAATCACGAAAAAAGGGGCCACAAAAGTAACTAAAAGCCACTGAATCTTTATTGCTTATCCTAACAAAATAGATAAAAATCATGATGGTCCTTTTTTAAATCTGACATACGCAGAAGGTAAAATTAGAGTTTGATTGTCTTAGTTTATTGGTAAAAAAAGCAATTGGCGAGAACTAGCAACGTGAATGGATTTTGTATTCGATTTCAAATTGAGCGTTGTTCTGCTTTTATTGTAAGTTATTTCCTGATCACAGGATTTTCTGATTCGAAAAATGCCTATTTAATAGTTAATCATGAAAAATCGAGCTCTCATAAAGATGCGACCGGAGTTTGAGGTCCAGAGGCCTCGGGGCAATAAAGAAGCGGAGGCCCCCTCGCCGCAAATTATTTTAAATATAAAGTAAACCATTTTTTTCACTCGGGTTTTTGTTCCCCTGGCATGATGGTTAGTGCAATGGACTGTCATGCGAGAGGTCTTGGGTTCGATCCCTGCCTATGCCACCTAAAGTTTTTATTCACGGGTACTGCCTCCTGCGAGGAATTGAGGCATTCTCCAAGAGCAATTCTTGTCATGAAAATGTGCTTTCTCAAATTTGCCGTTCGGATTCGGCATATAAACTGTAGGTCCCCTCCATCCCTGCAATTACTCGCACACAGGAATGGTTGAGAGTTGTAAGTCACTAGGCCCTGGTTCCCAACGGTCTGTTGTGCCACCATTTTCAGCATCCATATTCTAGATGTGATTCCAAATCTCTTAACGTACAGCTTCATAGGCATGCATTCTTTCAGTAAGAGAAACGGATAGCTGGTCAATCACTGGGATGAAGGCGGATACTTTGTATTTTTCCTTGGGTGACAAATTTGCGTCTTGTGCTTTCCCGTAATCTAGCGGATTCAACTTGACATTTCTCGTTCTATTGCGGGTGCTTCATTTTACATAGTGCATATTCATCAGTATGGGATATTTTTTTGGCTGCTTCCTCGTATTTATCAAAATCATTTCTTTTGGATTCCACGAACGATTTCAATAATTCTAGTGCAATAATTGCCGATTCAAGTATCATTTTCGGGCCTTGCAACATCTAGTTTGTAACGTTGAATCGCTCCAAGATATCATTCCAAAATTTTACAAACAAAGCGGTTTCGAGACCACTCATCTTTTACTCTTTATTGGAAGATATGCTTGTTATAGTTTCTTCAATTTCCGAATATCTGTTACCTAAGGCTTTCGTAACTTCAGCTCGACAAGACCACCGAGTGTAGCTTAGCTTTTTCAATACTAAAAAGTGGCCTCTTTTCTTCTCCTTTCTCAATCACAATTCGGTGCCGCTTTGTACTGGCTGTGAAAAACGTGTACAAATTCTGCACAAAATCATAGAACTGAGCAGCCAATGGACAAATTACCAATTAGTGAATAATAATTGATTTTTCCAAGAATTGAAGAACACCGATTCTTCATATGCAGCAATTAATTTATGTGTACAAAATATATACATAAGAAAACAAAATGATCAAGTCACGGAATCGAATACCGAGCCTACGAGGCTGCGGGCAAGTACCACCCACTCAGCTATTGAGCGATTGGGTTACTCCCTTAAGATGGGTAGTTAATTGGAAGTACTTCTTATCAGTGCCATTTGAGATTGGGATATTTCACTGTTCGAAATGAACAAATATAGATCGATGATTTCTGTTATTTAAGATTAATAAAATTAAATAATCATGTATGTACAATGTACTGTAGGCTGTAGGTAAAGGTAAAAGAGCAAAAAAAAATACATATGAAAGAAAAAGATGTTTATTAGTGTTTATTAGTTGGAATTTGAAACAAACATTTTCCGAAGTCTCTCTTGTGGGGCCCCCTATTGTGGAGGCCCCAGGGCTTCCGAACCCGTTGCCCTTCTGGAAACATGTACTTAAAAGGGTGGTTGCTGTTATGTGCACATTGTCTGAACGTGGTCAAGCATTTAGAGGATCAGAAGAAGAAAAATTTGGTTCATCAAATAATGGCAATTTAATGGGTCTTCTTGAATTAATAGCAAAGTTTGATCTTTTCTTGTAAACTCATATTTCAAAATTCGGACATCGTGGTTCAGGAGCAACTTCATATCTATCTAAGACTATAAAAAAAATTAAATAAAATCACAGTTAAAGTTTCCTGAAGTGCCAATCGATGAACAATGTTTTTGTTCAGCTTGTCTTTGTCAACACAAATAATTTCGATGGTCTCCCTACACGTGAACAGGCTACGTATAATTGCCCATGAGAGACACATGGATTCTCTAAGTCTAGGCCGCAAATAGACATTGTTTGTCCTTGTGATTTGTTTATAGTCATCACGAAAGCTAAACGGATAGGAAATTGCAGTCTTTTGAAAGGTATTGGAGAATCTGACGGTATGATTGGAATGCGTGGTAACAGAACGATTTCTCCTTTAAACTTTCCTTCCAAAATAGTTGCTTCGAGAACATTTCCGATGATTTTTTGATTACCAAACGTGTACCGTTGCATAGTTTAGGGGGGTTCAAATTACGCAGAAGAATAATCGGTGATCCAATTTTTAACCGAAGATTGTGTGGTGGCATTCCTGATATATCTAAAGAATTCCAAAATTCAATTGGAAAATTCACTGCCTCGTCTTATCGAAAGTAGCGTCGATTGACTTAAACGACATTATATCCCCTGGTAATAATTGTTGTATCTGGTAGTTAATTAGATCTACATCAAAATTTATTTTTTGCTGCCAAAATAGCACGATTACTGAGCCAGTTGTGATTTAGATAGTTATTTATTATATCTGGGAAGACACTCTCAATCAGATCATTTTTAGTTTCAACAACAGTACAGAAGTTGTCTGGCAATTTTATGCATTGGTTATCTTGATTTAATTCCACTTCACCGTTTCGGATCATTTTGGAGTGTTTAGTGTTTCGACGTTTCTCCATAAAAATGATTGTTTTAAACATGCATTGATATCATCAGCAAAAGTAAAGCGAAGAATCACTGGCAATGTTTGCCGAAAATCACCAGATAATAGTAGAATAACTCCACCAAAAAGTCTGTCATTACTGTTTAAATCCTGCAAAGTTCTATTTAATGCTTCGAGTGAATGTTTATGAGCCATGGTACACTCATCCCAAATTATGGTTTAACTCCTTTGTAACATTGTAGCCATTCCACTCCTTTTCTTAATGTTACACATAGCATTTGGATTTTTACTAACTTAAAAGCAGAATGTGCTGTTCGACCGCAATCTAACAAAGTAGCAGCTATGCCTGATGATGCAATTGCCAATGCAATTTTCTTTTGTGACCGTACTTTCGCAAGGATCATCGATATCAAAAATGTTTTCCCGGTTCCACCTGGTGCATCCAAGAAAAAGAAAACACTTTGTTTAGCATCAACAGCCAACATAATCTAATTGTATACATTTTTTTGTTCGTCAGTGAATAATGGTTCATTATTAGCGACAATTGTAGCTAAATCAAGATTATTTAATTGTTCTTCTCGCAGCAAATCGCTATTCACTATGTCTATAGCTGGACGATTAGTTGATGGCTAGCATAATGACTAAGTGATGAATTTGATATCATAATACATAAGTTTTCAATTAATATCAATGCTTCATTATACATATCTGGTGAGAAATCTAGATTTGGAAATTGGTTTGTTTGTTTAAATTGTCGGTATAGTATATCTTCAGTCATGTAGTTTTTATATTTTTTCCACAGTATGTTGGAAAACACGTCGTCAAGATGATGGCAAGTAATTGACGAATACAACAACGAAAGCAAGTGTCAGATCCCAATGATTGTCATCTTCTAAAAGTTGCAACTCACGACATGCATCTTGATTGGTAATGAACACTCGACCATTAACTTTTCGTAAAAATTGGAAGATTGGTCCAGAAACATTAACCAACAACAAACGCAAAAAGAAGCATTCACGTTGATTTGAATGTACTGCATAAAGTCGCCCCAGTGTCTTAGCTTTAAATATCGGGCTCCAATTTTTTAGTTGACATGTTCCATCTAAAATAGCATGGAATATCTGTATACAATAATGTTCTTGCGAATTGGCCAAAGGCATCAGTTTTTTTGACAAAGTGAGAAAAATCCAGTTAACGTCGTTTTTGGTGGCTCAAATGCTCTTTGAAAAACTTTCTCTTCAGTGAAATATACACGTTGACCATTTTCAAGATGCACTGCAAGATGTTGGATAGATGGTTCTCTGTGGTGTATGGGAAAACTAAGTATACGGCAAATAGGTTCTTTGCTGCTAATGTATCTGCCCATTTGGTATCGTGCTATTTCGTCATTTTCATTTATGTTTTGTACTCCAAACATGGCTAAATCATGTTTCATTTCTTAGGAATTTTTTTTACATTTCCCATTTTCCATGTATGGCGATGTCATATTAAAAGCACCACACGGCCCGTGAATCATGTCAAATAATTCTTGATCAATTGATGAATCTGGAATTTCGGCTGAAATAATTTGATCAATTTTTTCTGGACGAATTTTAACATCAAGCCAAATTAAAATATGAGCATGAGGTAAGCCTCGCTTTTGCCTCTCAATTGAATGCAACCAACAACACGTCTGAATATTTTACAATAAAATCAATTAAGGATTTTAATTTTTGTTTAAACACTCGTGCAGTAGTGTCGTGACGATGTATCGACTGTTGACCTGGTAATAATAAAGTTTGTATTTCCTTCCAATTTGGATTGCACGTATGTAAATGTTATAAACAAATCTGGACGCCCGTAATGACGGACATAAGTCATCGCGTCCTGAATGTATGTAGCATGAAGGTAAAATAACTGCACTGCCGATTTCATTGGTGTTTAAGTTTCCATCGATGTTTCCAACAACAGCATCTCGTAAGTGGATGTATTCCGCTGATCGTAATTTAGGATCAATCAATCTTTCAATCTTGGCAAACATATCTACAACGTACATACCTATTGATGATACAAATGACGATATCGAAGAATATAATTGTCCTGATTATGTCTAATCATAAATCGATGCGCGTAGTAATTCATTGAACTAACTTTTTACTTAATTCATTACCATTGATTGGATCACACTGTTTGATATTGATGTGATATTCATCTTGTCCTTGCCAGAATACCAATGGGTACTGGAGTGCGTCGTACAAACGGTGTATATCTGAAATTCTACTCACTGTATTATCTCGGTGTGTAATTTTAATATATCTGTTGTCAACTGGATCTCCGACCATAATAATAGCAACTTCATCTACGGTTGGCGCATTGAATCTGCCAGCGTGCTCTCCTGATGGAACTTTGTCTGCTTTGATGAAAAATTAATAATTGTCAGTTTTCAATTGTGGTGATACTCTTTTGAACAGTTGAACCAGATGATTACGGTTCTCGTTCACGTTCACGTTCTTCACAACTGCCCATGAAGTAGATTTGGAGAAATTTTGGATCTTCATTTGGCATTGGCATCAATGATCCAATTTTACGGTACACTTGACCTTGTATTTTAAATGTTGTTTCAAAATTACGACCATCAGATGAGAGATCGCAAATTTTAGATGCTCCAAATGATGTCATTTGAAAGCAAGAATTGAACTTTCGTGTCTTAAGCAAAAATAATTTTGAATCATTTGAAATGTCAGAAAAGAATGGCAATACAACTTTTCCGGATGCACAACACATGCCAGGTGTTTCATTGCAAAATTTTAACGCTTGGCAATACTTAAATATTTTGTCCATCTCACCGATGGTAACTTTGGGACCAGCTGAGTAATTAATGTCTGGTGCATAATTAAACGCCAGACGAATAATTGATTCTCTTGTTAATGCACGGCTGGTCCGTTGAATTTCTCGGTTTCGTTGTCTAAATGAATCCATGTTTTGTTCACGTGCCGTTCTTGTTCTTGATAAATAGTCTTGTAGATGATTATTCTTCGATGGATTCTTCGAGCTGCATATCTTTCTTCTCTTTGCTCAACTGATTCGTGTGCTCTTTCAAGACGTCGATGTCGAGCTTTTTTGCTACGGGCGTTGTGGAGGTTAGATTTTTTTGGTGGTATTGTACTGAGAATAGGCATTGTAAGTTAAAATTCAATCAAAATAAAAAAAAGTTATACAATTTCGCAGTCAAGATAACCCTGTTTAAAAATATTGATTGGTGAAATACTCGTTTTCTTGAAAAACAAAAACAGAATAATAAAAATTTTATTTCAAAGTCAAAATATATTTCAGAAAACATATGATCGAATATTATTAGAACAGTAGATTTTATGTGAAGTATTTTTCACTTGCAACATATATATAAACAATTTAGACCATTACTCGAAATATAAACTATCCTACATCTTAAGTTAGACTAAATTACACATAAAATGCCAACTTTCACCGAAATCGGTTGACTTGGTGAAGAGTTCACTGAAACATACATATGACACTGGATTTTTATATATTAAGATGTGAAAAGATAAAATTACATTAGCGTTTAATTTTTAAGTCTAATGGTGACAAATTGTTCTGCGGAAAGATCATTTAGTCAATTAAAACGCCCAAAAAGTCCTTGTCGAACAATGATAACGCAGGAAAGACATGATGCAGTATTTCCGCTCTGTATTGAGAGTAATTAGTTTCATGAAATTAATTTTGATGAACTTATAACAGACTTCGCTGCTAAAAAAAACCAGCAAACAATATTACAAAAATTAAAAAAAAGTCGTATACATACGAGTATTTAAGAGCAGGACATACGATCAGTTGAGGTATACGGTAAAAGTAAGTATCTACTGAGAGCTTTCTTGAGTGTAGATCGATATTATAAAATATTGTTTATAAATAAAATTATTTTTAATAAATATGATTTTAAATCATGAAAATTAATTTTTTATTTAAAATCATGAAAATAAAAATAATCGGTCTTCAGGAAAAAACAATTGGACTGATAGTGTTAACAGTCAAATATTTCATCTTCAAATAAAATTAATTTTAGTTATATGGAATATGTTATTTGTTTTCTTAAGTCCTCCGTTTTGTCTACAACTCTCTTTCTTATATTCACTTCTGCCACTTTTTATCCATTAAACTGTTTTACTGAGGACAGTATCTTAAGCTTAAAATATTCGTGTTTAGGTTCACATCATTGTGCAGTTCAAGGATGTGGAGCTTCAACGACAGCTTATCATAGCTGCTCATTTAATTCCGATCCCGATATCATTGTCCAATAAGAAACTAAGAGCCGTGCTTCTCAATGCTGCTTTCTATCCTTAAAGCTTAAACTACCCCCGATAGCGGCATCCATGAACGGCACTTGCATCCAGGAAACTAATCAACTTTCAGTACTTGCTATATGTGTATCACAGATGACCTCAAGGGAAGGATCACATATTTGACATTGCCAAATTGTCTCGTTGTTTAGAATTTCTCCGAAGTTAAAAACAATTTTTAACCCGTTCTGATCAGCCCATATTTGGGCAGGTGCCCTTAAAACAAGTTTAAGTCTTTTGGATAGGATCTGAAAAAGAGCTTTGAAAATGAGAGTCGATAGAACTATAACCCAACCAAATACATAACTCGAACGCGGCCACAGCAACGTCTCTTGCTTTTCTTTGTTTTGCCGATATTTTTACAATACCCAGTTGCATTCCCCCCTCAAAAAATGCAGTTTAATACTTGAGCTCAATTTTAGACCTACTGTCAAGTTTAGAGATTCTTTTTTTGACCACACATCGAGAATATGAAATGCTTTACCCAACATTTTGATATTCAAAACTTTAAGACCAATGTGTACCTTACACTCGCATTGTGTTTAAGTATAAACATATAAAGAGTTTCAATAAGAAAAAGGCTAGATAAATATATAAAACGTAAGACAAACCTCATGTACGTTAAAGATACGAGGAGCTAAGCAAGTAATTTAATTTAAGATAGCCAAGATATCTTCTTAAATTTGAACTAAAGAGGATCTCAGGAATATCTTGCATCGACGTTTTTTGGGAAGAAGTTTTTAACCAGAATTAAAACGATATCAAAAATGGAACAACATTTTTAACACTGTCAAATAAATTCTTTGAATATAAAGAATATATAAATTCTTTACAACAGCACCTAGGTTCAAATCAAATTCAATCTTTGTCCATTTAAACTTAATTATTTTATTCGAGCACTTATTTCAAAAACAAAAATTAGGTTCTTAATTTAAGTTAATTCACTTTAATGTTGAGAATGATCGTGTTCATGAGCGTGTACGCTCTTCTGGACCAAGTGCAAGTGCTCACGCATGAAGCACAAAGCTCCACGGTAGGCACGTACATTGGCTTCAGCTGCGTTGGCTTCCTTGGCGCAGTTCTCAATCTTGGCATGAGTGTCATCAGAGTGATCGGCATGAGATCCACCAACCATTTGCTTATGAATGTCTTCAACATTGAAACCCTTCTCGTCGTCGTAGAGTTCGAACTTCTTCAAAATGCAATGCAAGTAAGAGTGAGCTGTTTCATCGTCGGGGAAGTTCCATTTCTTGTATTTCTCCAACTCAGCTTGGGGAGTTCCGAGTTTGGCAACACATTCGTCACGGAATTTGGTAAGATCCTCACGGGTCTTGACTTGATATTCAGCCGATGCCTGACGAAAAAATAAACACACAAGGAATGATAAGTCAAACTACATAATTATGTACGAATGATGAATGTAGCTTGTAACTTACCAAAGCAGCTAGCACAACAACAGCGATAAGGAATTTCATCTTGGTAGATTTGTGTGTATAGAGACAGATGCTCAAACTAGTTCGAATAACAAGCTTAAACTGACATCAAATTCCCTCAAAGCTTCACTTTTTATACCTTCGATGAGGTATTGTTCAATTAAGACAAACAAAGGTAGGAAAAGATAGGCTGCTCGTCTTTCAAAGATGCGAATATCAGATTTCTTGACATCTTAGGTATAGGTAATATGGTTTTTAAAAGGCCTTTGTTCTTTTAATTTGAATAAAACATTTCCAAGCGGTGCGGTGATTAAACACAAAAGAATAAATTCAACAGGATCACAAATATTTATTTGACCCGTAGCGTAAAATATTGATAATGCAGAAAACCGTGATTAATCTAACTTCAATAAACATTTGCATTATTATTGCATCGAAAAGTGAACGAAAAAGAAATGAAATATAATTTTTCAGAAATGGAAAAAAACTCAAAACAATTCAGGGGGTCGGACATCGATAGATAACCTTACAATCAGCAGTTGTCTTAAGAATTAATTACATTACAACCGTATATACAATTCTAAGCGGTAGCTGGAAAACTGTTAATAATGTATTTAATCGAATCATTTCCAATGGACACACCTCCATGAAAAGTACAAACATTTAAATTCTTTTCAAGGAAGACGAATTTAATATCGCAGTGTGTCGTAATTAAGTTTTAAATTCTCATTCCTGAAATCTTAACTAGTTTCTTGAGTTAACTTTTTGATTTTGAATTCAATTTCACCACACGAGTAGAAATGTTGCATATGCTAGGGCATTGCGATGACAGTGGTGGATAATTTAACAGTTTGAGTTGGACTGTTGTTAAATAAATTAGGTTTGAGAACAAAATAAACTATTACTATGCGTTCTATAAGCCAACAGATGGCCAACAGAGAAATAAAACTTTTCGATAACATTTAATTTAGTAATTCTATTTACATAGTTTGTTGTAAAATACGTAAGACAATTGAATTTTTATACAATATGTTTTCTACTTATTAGGACTCTTGTTAACAATCGTTTAGTTTATTCTTCCTGAAGATTTTAAGGATTTGTTACAATATGAAGTCATGACGTCGTTCAACTTCCAAACAGTTACGATTTGAAACATTCGTTTCTCAATAGCTTTGTTCGTTGAGAAGTTGTGCGTTTGGAATAATATGTTTTCCATTGGGGAAAAAAAATCAATCTGTTGCTGTGGATATTGTTTAGTTTTGTTAGTGAAAATGGACCAACTGGGCTTATTTTCCAAGAGAAAACAATGTAAAGAAAAGAGGCTGGGATTCAACCCACACTGATGACTTCCAATCCCGTCTGTCGATTTGTCTTGCTTAAAAGTTTGTCTATATGTACTAGTATCAATTTTTACCAAATTTGGGTACTATTTTTTGTACATTTTATTTTTTATGAAAAAACGAACTGTTGGATTTTTATATAAAAATTACTGAATATCGAAAACAATATTTTCTGTGAAATAAGATAAGTTTGAAGCCAATATTTTTAATTTTTGAAAAGCTATTTGAGTGGAAAGTAAATTTTTACCAAGTTTTAGTATTATTTTTTTTACAGTTTTATTTTTTGTAAAAAAAAACTGTCAATTCGATTTTTACTGAATGTTAACAACAATATTTTTTGAAAGATAAAAGTAGTTCAAAGCCAATATATCAAAGTTTTGAAAATATATTTGAGTCTAAAATCATTTTTTCCAACTTTTGTTAATTTTTTTTTTCGGTTTTTAATTTTTTTTTTAAACTTTAATCATTGAAAAGATATTTGAGTCGAAAATGAATGTTTACCAACTTTTGTTAAATTTTTTTAGGTTTTTTATTTTTTGTAAAAAAACTGTCAATGCGATTTTTCTAAACATTTTCTAAAATGTTGAAAACAATATTTCTTATAAGATTAAACATGATTCAAGCCCAAATTTCAAGTTTTTGAAAAGATATTAACTTAAAGTAATGTTTTTTTAGATTTTTATTTTTTATAAAAAAAACCCTCAATTCGATTTCTCTCAAAATTTTATCAGATGTCAAAAACATTGTTCTTCGTTGCACAAAATTGTTTTGGAGATGAAATCATATTTTAGTCGTAAAATTTTGGAGGTGACAAATTTGTTTTCTTCAGTTTTTTTGATTTATAGAAAAACGTTAAATGGATTTTTTCAAAAAATATGCTTCTTTGATATCACGTTACAATATATTAAATATAATTTAATTCAAGTCTCTAGCGTTTTTGGTTCGTAAGATATTTAGGTTTTACCAAAATTTTATAGTAAAAAAGACGCACGCAATTTTCTTGAGAGCCCTTTCTGCATCTTTCTGCCTTATTATCTGTATAACAAAATTTATTTGAAATCGATATCTCTTCTGGTTTTTGAGATATGGACAACGAAAAAAACGTCGCGAACGTACGGACGTACGGACGTACGGACATACAGACGTACGGACGTACAAACGTACGTACACACGCACGCACAGACATCTTTCTAAAAATCTTTTATTTTGACTCTAGGGACCTTGAAACGTCGAGATATGTCAAAATTTTCAATTTGACAAATCCGACCCATTACAATAACTTAATATGGGAAGTTAAAAATAATTTTACAATAAAAACTGTAGCACCGGGAAGTTATTGTCATTTTGAAATTAATGAAATCTTAGCTTATTCGTCAAACAACCCTTTTATCAACGTGTTCATGGTAGGTGTTTATTTAGGGCATGGAAAACCACGTTGTATTGACAATTTTTGGCATGATTTCGCTGGAGAATTTAAAGATCTTCAAATAAATGGACAAACAATCGACCAAAAGCTATTAAAAAATCAAAATTAAGTATTTTGTCTGCGATGCTCCTGAAAGAGCTTTTATAGAATTCTAATGTGTCCTAGAAACTTTACTTCTAATCTTCAGGCATCTGAAGATATTATTAAGTACTTTGTACAAATATTCCCCGATATATATTTTGAGAAAAGTGTAGCTTACATACCGTTGAAGTTTGAAGATGTTCGAAAACTAGCGTTTCTTTCTGGCCTGGCAGATTATAAATGTATGCTACCATTAAAGAAAATGGTTAAAAAACCAAGCAACATTTTAGAACAAATTAATAATAGACACAAAGATATTAATTTAGTTAAAAATCAAAAAGGAATAATTCAGAACTTTATATCAATCGATTTATATTTGTCTTTAAAACAACCGGATAACTTTTGTTGTATGAATGACAATATTTCTATTAAAATCTCGAGCTTCTCAGAGGAAGATAATCAGCGATTTGTTAAAAAAAAAATGTAAAAGCTAAGCCGTTTTTTCTTGAACCATTCAATTCCATGACAGATTTAGGAATTATTTTAGGAAACAAGGATGTTTCTTCAGACGATGGCAAATTTAATTTATCTGATCTTACTAATAAATATCTTGCGCCGTATTTGTTAAACGGTAATAGATATCTAAAAATTTATCAATATAAAAAATGTAGATAATTTAATTTTCTACAACTTTGTATTTAATCTTTTTTGCTCAAAAAATAAAAATAACGGAGATAGTGGCTTTTGAAACGTTTTTCTAAAAGAAATGTTTAAACTCAAATTAAAAAAAAAAATATGTACATGCTAGTTTCGTTTTAAAAATTCAATGCTGTTATTAGTTTCGTTTCAAACATTGAAAACGGTGTGGTTCTAGGACTTTTTCTTGCAAAGTGAACCCACTTCTTCATAAAAACAAGAACAACTAACCTATCGATAGTCCAAATGATTATTAAAAACCAATTTATTCGTGCTTTTATTTTTACCAAGATGATTTCTATTTTTAGGTACTAACTGTTCTTTATATTATTTTGATTATTTTGCTTAAATTCAGATCGAACTTTTCAAGAAACTCGACGGTGGAAATGGTGGGATAAAAAAAATCTGAAAAATGTTATGGCACGAAATGTAGCCGCATTATATTATTTTTATTAACACAAAACTAAAAATAAACCAAAAAAAATAAAGGAAACAAAATGTTTTATGATTTCATTCATTTTCTTTCTTCGAAGGAACTATTTGGTGGTTGTACTGGATTACTGAAAAAACAACCTCCAGAAATGCAGACATTTCAGTAATGAAAAATTGATATTCAATGCTTCTTTCACTAAATAATTTCAGTAAAAAGGTATATGCACATTTTTCATGCATTCATTTTCTGTGAAGAAATCATAACATAACAAGGACCACTTTTTTTAGCCAAGAAAATGAAGTAATGAATTCACTGGAAGAATGGGTGTAGGTACTTACTTCCAATGGCAAGCCAATGTTAAAATCATTAGAGGATTCAGTAGAAAATTCATTGGTGAAGCTCTTTTCCTTGGCGAAAAAGCAACTTCTTCACTAGTGAATTTTTGGATATTTCCTACTGGATCGTTGTAAAATACAAAAAAAAAACAATTGAATGTTTGTGTGCGTGTTCTACTTATAACGACTCTTGTAACCAATCGTTTAGTTTATTCTTCCTGAAGATTTTAAGGATTTGTTACAATATGAAGTCAGTCGATTAAGTTCCAAATATTTACGATTTGTAATAAATACCCGTGCTTTTTGGAATACCTATCAATAGTAGTTATAGTAGGATTTTACACGAATAACAAAAACAATATCCGTAGTATGATTACTACCGATAAAAGTTAAAGTAGAATCTTACTACGGATGGGGTTTTGACATTTATACGAGTATCGAATGGATCTTATGTGATTTCGTTCTCAAATGTTGGTACGATTGATATTGTATTTGTATCTCGATGGCCTTGTTCGTTGAGTTGTTGTGCATTTGGAATCATGTGTTTTTCATTTGGGACAAATCAATCTATTTGGTAGGTAGGTAGAAATGGCGATCTCAAGGCAACCTAGCCTGAGATCCAATTAGCGCTGTTTAGTGCGCCGTTTTGATACCAAAAACTTGTTTGACCTTTGATTGAAAGGGATAGATTTATAGAGAAGCTTCATAGCGATTATGTTAGAGCCATTTTGTCGCATTGAGAAAAAAGATTAGGTCTCTAATCTTTGTCTCAGAGTTGTCAGTGAAAGCTCGAGTGGGGAGGTTCATGTCCACTCGTCGTGTTCTGCGTTTTTTTTCGATTATTTGTTGTCTTGTCTCCCGTCCCCGTCCCCGTCGCAGTCTCGTTATGATAAATTATTTAAAACAAAAACAAAACGAAACAAAAAAAACTGAAATAGAACCAAAACAAAACAAACAAAATAGTGATAAAAAAAAATATAATAAATTAAACTAAAACAACAGAAATAATAATGATACAAAAAAACAGTGAAAAACAACAGCATTACATATTAAAAAAAAAGCAACACAAAGGGGAAAAGAAATAAATAATAAAAAAAAAACTACCAGAACACAGTAAGTGCATTCCCTTCACTCTTTCTTTCATTTTTCTTTACAGTTGAGTGGCTCAGCAGGTGCATGCATTGGGCTAAGCTTTTTGAAAGCTCGCTCAATGATGTGTATGTGTTGGTTCATTCAACAACAAATGGATTGTAGATTACTGTTTTGATTGTCAGGGTCCGGACCAATTCAACGTCACTACTAAAGGCATAACACTAGTAGTGAGGTTGTATTGTAAAGATATTTAAATAATCTTATACAGTAATATACTTAGAAGTTCGTTTGTTTTGATTTTAAGATTTGTTTTATATTGCAATGACTGGTTATTTTAGAGTAGATTATAGTAATGTTCGTGGGCTAAGATCGAATTTTCTGTCTGTATACATCCACATCAATTCTAACAGACCAGCTGTTTTGGCATTGAGTGAAACCCAAGTAGGTGAAGATTCCGATCCTGCTGAATTTTTTATTCATGGGTATTGCTTAGTGCCATTATTCTTCTCACACCATGGTCTCGCCATATATATTAGGAATGATGTTGCATATCAACTTTTACCACAATACGGTCATTGTACCAACTCCCTTTTTAATTTCATGTGGTTAAAACTTTCCGTGAATAAGCACATCATTCACTATTGTTTTCTTTATCGGAGCCCAAACCTGGACAGAGTTTCAACTTCTCAGGAATTTGATGCTCTGTCTGACTCCATACAAAGAATTGTCTCCCTGTATCCTCACACTGAAATCGTTATTACGGGCGATTTCAATGTTCACAATTCTTCGTGGCTTCGCCATTCGAGCCAGACAACGCCCGAAGGAATGTGTGCTGAGATTTTTGCTGAGTTTAACCATCTTACTCAGCTTGTCAATGAGCCTACTCGAATATCAGACGTTAACGGCCGAGCAGAAAATACCCTTGACTTGTTTCTCACTTCTGATCCTGATAAGTACACAATCAGTGTATTGACGCCTCTAGGCACATCGGACCATAGTGTTATATCTGCTAATTTCTCGTGTCAAACAAATCCAGTTAAAGAAAGAGCTCCAAAGAGAACCGTTTGGCAGTACGAGAAAGCCAACTGGGACGGTCTCAATAATTTTTTCAGGATCTTTAACTGGTCGCTATGCTTCCTCGATAGCGACGTAGACTCCAGTGCAGATATGATTTCTAGTATGATTCATTTGGGAATGGAAACGTTTATCCCGAATAGGGTTAAAAGTATTAAACCCAAGGATAAATCATGGTTCGATTCGAGCTGCAAAGAGGTTATCAAGGAGAAAGAGGTGAGCTTCCGGTGTTTTAAAGCCAACCCAACTGAGGAAAACCGGAAAAAGTTTAAGCAAGCCAGGAAGGCCTGCAACGCCTATATTCGAAGAACCAAATTTTTACATGACCAAAAATTACGGCGAAAAATACTGCAATGTCCCAAAGGCAGTAAGAATTTTTGGTCATTTGTAAAAAACATGAGGAATTCTTCCTCTTCCTCGGTTCCTACGCTTGTTGTCAATGACACTCCTTTAGTTAGCTCTATTGATAAAGCTAACTTATTTGCAAGGCAGTTCGCCGAAAATTCCACCTTACCAGATAGTGTCATGACTCCTCCAGTTCTTGAACGCGTAAATGATTCTATGGGACCAATCTTTTTTCGTACTCGAACTGTGGCAAGAGTTCTTAAAGATCTCAACATTCATAAATCCGCTGGCCCAGATGGTATCCCCGCTATTATTCTGAAGAGGTGTTCTTCCACGCTAGCAAAACCACTGCGTAAGCTTTTCCATCTATCCTATTCTTCTGGGCTCGTTCCGAGTAGTTGGAAAACTGCATTTGTTCAGCCAATTCCAAAAAAAGGCGAATCTTCTTCTCCCACAAATTACCGACCGATAGCACTAACGTCCCTTCTTTCTAAGGTCTTGGAAACGCTGATTAATTATCAGCTTAAGAAATATCTTGAGGAACGGAAGCTTCTTAATGACCGGCAATACGGCTTTCGTAGCAATAGGTCCACTGGTGATCTCATGGTTCATCTCACCGAACAGTGGAACAGATCTTTACATCGTTTTGGAGAAAGTAAGATTATTGCACTTGATATTTCAAAGGCATTTGATAAAGTTTGGCATCTTGCTCTCTTATCGAAAATGCGTGCTTTCGGTATCGATGAATCTCTTCTTCGTTGGATTAGAAATTTTCTTTCGAACCGTTCAATACAAGTTGTTTTGGACGGATTCAAGTCTGAAACTCATAAAATAAACGCTGGTGTGCCCCAGGGCTCCGTTTTGTCTCCGACCCTCTTCCTCATTTTTATAAATGATCTCCTGTCTGCTACTTCTAATCCAATACATTGTTTCGCTGACGATAGCACTCTTAGCTTTTCATATTCGTTTCCAGACTCACAACCCTCCTCTTCGGATGTGGAACTGCAACGGCAAAATATGATTAGCTCATTAAATTCCGACCTACACAGCATTGTACAATGGGGAATAAAAAATCGTGTGGAATTTAATGCTTCGAAAACGCAATGCTGTCTTGCTTCGTTAAAGCGAGATAAACCGTCTTTGCCACTATCTATGAGTGGCACTTGCATTAACGAAACAGAAAATCTTGACATCCTCGGAATGTGCATCAGCAACCACCTTTTGTGGAGCGATCACATACGCGATGTTGCCAAAAATGCCGCAAGATGTCTAGGTTTTTTGAGACGTTGCAAGAAATTTTTTTCTCCGTCTGATCTGGCTACAATCTACAAAACCTATATACGTCCGAAACTTGAATATAACTCTCATCTCTGGGCTGGTGCTCCAGTAACTTATTTAAGCCTCTTGGACAGTATTCAAAAAAGAGCTTTTAAAATGATTGGTGACATAAACATCATCAACTCGTTAACATCACTCGAACATCGACGCAAGGTTTCTTGCCTCACCCTTTTTTACCGTTATTTTAACGGACTATGCTCTAGTGAAATAGCCAGTTGCATTCCTCCCCTTAAACAATTTAACCGTAATACCCGCGCTTCTAGGAATGCCCATCAGTTTACCCTTGAGCCCAACTTCGGACGTACTATGAAGTACAGAGATTCTTTTTTTAGCCGTACTACGCGAATGTGGAACGCCTTGCCACCACTATCTTTCCCTGTCATTGCAATGTTCAAAAATTTAAAACCAATGTACACCGACACCTCCTATCCAACCCTTCCCTCTTTTCCTAATGCTCACACTGTGTCTTTGGCATATTAAAGGTATAAAAAACCCTTTTAGTGTTTGCTAATTATAAAAAAAAAAAAAAAAAAAGATAGCTCATCGAGTTCTTGAAAGAATGCTTTTCCAAAGCATTTTATTCTGGTGTTTGCCAAAGCAGGACATTTGCAGAGGAAATGGATTATGGTTTCACTTTCTCTTTGGTCACTATACAGCTACGGCAAAAGGTGTTGTAAGAGATACCCAACTTCTCTGCATGAACTCCTAAAGGCCAATGTCCGGTACAAATCGCAACAATCCTGGCTATGTCTTGCCTTAAGCCTGCATCGAAGATGGTTTATACCGGTTTTGTTATAGGTGGGTCATATCTTCATAGATATAATGCAGTTGGGTAAATTGCTCCACCTTGGGTTTGATTGAGTTTGGTAGATAGAAAAGATTTTACTCTTCATAGCAACAAGAGGAATGTTAACGATTTCCGCAAGTGAGCTATGAAGAGCCGATCCTTGCCTTGCTAGCTCGTCAGCCCGTTCATTTCCCACGATACCACTATGGCCCGGAACCCAGATCAGGGTGATACCGAGGTTAATATTCAGGTTCGCAAGCTCATCGCGACATTGCTGGACCAATTTAGATGAAGATATGCCCGAGTTAATGGCTTTGACAGCTGCCTGACTGTCTGTAAAGATAGCCACATTACTGTTTTGGTTTGGGCTTTGTTTAAGTATCTTACATGCCTCCCTTATTGCCAGCAGTTTAGCCTGAAAAACGCTAGCAAAGCCAGGAAGCCTAAAGGATTTGGCTACATTTAGGGACTCAGAAAAGATCCCAGAACCAACTCCGCACTCCATCTTCGAGCCGTCAGTAAAGATGGTTGTGTCGAAACCTATCGACACGATGTCATCCTCCCAATCTTCTCTCGATGGGAAAATAACCTTAAGACCCTTACTAAGTTTCAAAGTAGGAGTGCAGTAGTCAGTGTCTACCGAGATAATATCTGAGGGAATTAATTTCGTAGTGTTGCTGTGACCATAAGGTTTTGACAACCAGCTATTTGATTCCTTCAGCCTAATAGCGCTGCAGGAAATTAATCAATCTATTACTGTTGATATTATTTAGTTTCGTTAGTGCAAATGGACTAACTGGGTTTAATTCGCAAGAGAAAATAATTGAAAAGATAATTAAGTGTTTTTTATGTTTCCACCAAAGGTTCATCTCAGTATAGATTAAATAAATCTTCATGGTGTTACCACCGTACAAGAAGATTCTAAAATGCAAATTGTGCAAGTGAGACAGTTTGATTCGTGTTAAACAATAACTGAATAGTTCAGCAAAATATAAGAATATGGTACCTATTGCGTGTGCAATTTTTAACTTCCCATAGGAAGTTATTGAAATGGGTCCGATTTTTCAAATAGAAAATTTTCTCTGCGTTTCAAGGTCCCTAGAGTCGAAATAAAAGATTTTTAGAAAGATGTCTATGCGTGCGTCGTCCATAGCTCAAGAACCAATAGAGATATCGACTTCAAATAAATTTTGTTATACAGATAATAAGGCAGAAAGATGCAGAAAGGCCTCTCAAGAAAAGTCCTTTTTTTGGTTAACCCCAAATATCTCATGAACCAATGACGCTAGAGACTTGAATTACATTTTATATTAAGTATTGTATTGTGATACCAAACCTGTATATTTTTGAAAAAACTCTAATTAACGGTTTTTTTATAAATCGAAAAAAAAATGAAAAAATAAAATGTCACCTCGAAAATTTTACGAATAAGAACGGTTTTAACATTTGGTAACATTTTGAGAAAAAATAGCCAAACCATTACATCGGGGGCGAAACGCATATATGAAAACCTACATATGCTAGTTTATTTTTATTTTCATTTTTATGATTTTAAATAAAAATTTTACTTTCATGATTCTAAATCATATTTATTAAAAATTATCATTATTACATTAGCACATTAGCATTTATATTATGAGTTTCAGCCTTGAATGCATCCAAAACAACTTGCATTGAACGTTTCAAAATAAATTTTTTAACCCCACAAAGAAGACATTCAATACCAAAAGAATGAAAGAACAAAATGCCACACCCAGGGGCGGCTTTAGACTTTTGAAGGCACTGCGCTCAATATATTTTTTTTGTAATTCTTTACGTTAAAAAAAATAATTTCAAAAAGAATTTGTGTGTGTTTTTTTTGTAATATTTTTACTTTTTAAAAAGAACTAAAAAAAACATAAAATAAAAATGTTTTTGTACTTTTTTAATTTTTTTAAATTTACCTTCAATAGGTAGTGGAAAATTTTTCTTTATAGTTGATTTTTGATAATTTTGATTGCTTTCTAATGTTTTTCTACTTTTTTTTTGATTTTATATAAGTTTATTTCTTTATATTTGGTTTTTAGATACAAATAAATTACCAAACACAGTGACAGATATCAAAATTGACAGATTTCAAAAGTGGTAGATTTCAAAAGTGACAGATGTCTAAAGTTTCAAAAAAACACTTTGCTAAATCCACTGTCCAATATTTTAAAAATGAAAATGGTAGTAGGCCTTGAAGTTCATATTCGTCTATAAATACAACCATCAATACTCAAAAATTTCATTGCCAAAAAGTTTCGGTAGTGAAAACGTTAAATTTGAAAATTTTAAAAAATGATTCCTTAAATTGCAAGCATTTTATTAAAAAATGTGAGCCAAATTTTCTTAAAGAGAAAAGTAATGGCAATAGAAAAGGGGAATCTTAGTTTAAAATATTATTTGAGCTTTTGGAAATTCTAAAATTCAAATAATTGATTTTTTAATTTGAGAATATTTATATATATACATAACTTTTCTTTCGTCTGTCGATTTTTCTGGCTTAAAAGTTTGTAGGTTTTCGTGTTGGGTTAAAAAAGTTGTCAATTGAATTATTCTTACAAATTTTAAAATTACCAACAATATTTTCATATAAAGAAATCGTTTAATTTAAAAATCTAGTTTTGTAAAATAGATTTTAAGTCAAAAACACAATTTTTACCAATCTTAGTACCATTCCTTAAATTTTTAAAAATTGGATGAATGAAATTAATTTGAGAGATATCCAGAACAGAACATCAATTTTTACCAAATTTGCGTACTATTTTTTGTAGGTTTTATATTTTTATGAAAAAACGGACTGTTTAATTTAAAAAAAACTACTAAATATCGAAAACAATATTTTCTGTGAAATAAAAAAAAGTTTTAAGACAATATTTTAAATTTTTAAAAAGCTATTTGAATCGAAAATCAATTTTTACCAACTTTGATTAATGTTTTTTTAGGTTTTTATTTCTTATAAAAAAACTATCAATTCGATTTTTCTCAAAATTTTATCAGATATTAAAAACTTGATTTTTCGTGCCACAAAATTGTTTTGGAGATAAAATTATTTTGTATTCATAAAATTTTCGGGGTGACAAATTTTTTTTAGTCTTTTTGATTTATAAAAATTACCGTTAATTGGATTTTTTCCCAAAAATGTACTGGTTTGGTATCACTTTACAATAAATAATATAAAATTTAATTCAAGTCTCTAGCGTCATTTGTTCATGAGAATTTTAGATTTAACCAAAATGTTCACCTTTTTTTTAAACTGCTATGGTAAAAAAAAACACCCACGCATTTTTCATGAGATTCCTTTCTGCATTATTATCTGCATAACAAAATCTTTTATTTCGACTCTAGGGACCTTAAAACGCCGGAAATGTCAAAGTTTTCAATTAGACAAAAAAAATTGATAAATTAAAGTCAATGGCGGAACCATGGGATCGTAGGGGTGACGAAATGAATTGAATGAATGATTTTTTTTTTAATTTTCGTAGAAATTCCTTTTAATTCAAAACTTATAATATTGCCGTAGTATATTTCACCAATATCGCGCCGCACAAAATCATAAACTTTTTACCAATGGACGATCCAGAGAAAGGTCATATGATTTGATTTCCTATCAAATACAAAAACTTTTAAGATTTTAAGGATTCAAGAACTCTACTTTTTGAAGTGAATTTGCTTTGAAAGCTTTAGAACTAAGATTTAAACACGAATAAATTTCCCAAAAACATCAAATGTGACACTTTCGTTAAACTATTGGCAATTTGAAAAACATAATAAACGTTTCATATCTGTTAATTTAATATGAAACGTTTTCGACATCTGTTATAATTTTGATAAAAATCGAGTTGACAGTTTTTTTTAATAAAGACCTAAAAAAACATCGAAGCGCTGGTAAAAAATGCGGTATGTTTGAAAAAAATTAACGTACGCTTAGATAGGTTCAGTTAAGCTGGTTTGATTAAAACTTGTATTTGTATTCATATTATCAGTACATTTTAATACGGTTATTTTTAACGGTTTTAGTTCTTAACGAAAACACAAAAATCTATGTTTAACATCAAAGATCAAATCTTTTTATTTAACTTAAAAACACACTTAACCTTATTTTTTTAACAGTTTCAAATAAAATTGTGAATCACATATAAACATACATACATCTAATATTTCTTTATTTTTCTGAAATAGATTTTTATCTTTGTAGGTAGGTTAGGTGCTGGTGGTGCTCAATTAAAAATACCGACTTATCTTATCGCGTTGTGCATAAATTTCTTTAAAATTTTTAACTTTTTTTATAAAACACTGATAAAGTTCGTATGCCATCTGACAAGGCCCAAATGGGTATAGTGAATTTGATCTATGAGCACATTTGGAAATAACCTGCAGATTGGCTTTAGAGTCCGAATTGGCTTCTTTGAAACTACGAATTATTTCATTCTTCTGAAAATCAAAAAAAAAAAATTTATTTTCGTACAAATTAAAACGTCCATTAATCTTACGTCAATTCTTCCATAAATGTCAAAGTAACGAATGTGTCGGAAAATGCAGGCCAATTCACATTTAAAAATACTCAGTATGTCATCTCCAAGGGTTTGCTCTGAAGTCAATTCCCTACTTTCGGATAAGGTAATGTCTTTGCTGCAGAACTCCGAAGCCGTTTCTCCAAAGTTCTTACTTTGGGTAACCTGGTTTAAACCGTAAGAATGTTATCAAATCCTACCAGGAATTCCAGAAACACTCTTCTATACTTACATTCATTTTATTGAACTTGTCCACCTCCCTTGGGTCCTCGAAGAGGGAAATGTAGAAGAACTCCTTGCAAGCTGCTCTCATATCCATCCATTTTCTGTAATAGCTCTCACAAGTTCCGCTGAGTTTATCATCGAGATGTGAGAAGCATTCGTCCGAAATATCAATGTCCTGATTTTCCAACGGTTGAATGAATTTCTGGCCCTGCAATAATTCGGAAACAATAGAAGAAATCAAAAGCTTCTACAAGGTGAAATGTTTGGCTGTGATTTACATCAAGTCCCCTGTACTCCAAATTAATTAGCCCTAATTTGCTTAGGAGACACTTTACATAGCAATGAGTCTCATGGTTATCCGGAAACATCCGCAAAGACCACTGCAGCCGCATCGCTGGATCATCCGTGGAATCGTTCTGGCAGCGTAACGTTGCAAATCGAACATCTTCTGGGGTAAGGCCATCGATCTTTTGGGGGAAAGAACACCATATCAGCATTTACGATTATAAGTATCGAAGAAAATAAGGCCGCAATGCAAATAAGATCAAAAGATCAAACTTTATAAATCGATTGACAGAGGGTTGAGATCATTTACCTCGCCGATGACGACGACGTCCGCAACTTCTGCTGCGACTACACACAGCACCAATAGAAGAATTGGCAGAAATGCAATTAACGTCGTCGATGACGAACTCGCCACTGCCGAAGTCATCATTAACAGTCTTTTTGCTAGAGCTCGAACGATAACGACGACGACTCGATCAATTGGACGGGTGCCATGCCAGTCACGATACAACTGAGCCCGTCGTCGTCGTCGTTGCGGTAAGCTTGTGATTCCCATTCCCAACGCTGCTGCTGATGGCACGGCTGGAGAACTCATCGAAAACGACGCGAACGGCACGATATCAAGAGATACGCATGTACTTTGCTTATCGAACGTCGGCGGCGGTGTCGGCGGCGGCGGTGTATGTCTGATAAGCGTTTGGTTTTGCATATTGTTCTCCAGCACCATCAGCATTTTGACTCTCTGTCGTTACTCTCGGAATCGGAATCAGAATCAGAATCAGGACGGCCACACCACCGGTTCGGTGTTGTAAAAATGGCCCATGTGAGTAATCTATTTTCGTATCTAATTCACTGCAAGTTGTAATTAGTGCGCTTCGCTATAATAACGCTAATGATAACAAATGGTGGGTGGATATAGGATACAAAAGATACTCAAGGAGATTTGTTTAATTGTTGACAAGACACACAAACGAGAGTACTTATAGCACTTATATTAGATAAATGAATCAAAACAACAATAAATAAAAACAATCTAACAATTATTATTACTACTATTATTATTTTTATTGGAGGAAGGTAAATGAAACAGATGTTGGCGCTCAGAGAATTGCGTCGGAACTAAATCGAGTATGAATTTGTTTGTTTAAGGGCTTAAGCCGCGGCTGATATCATATCTTCATTTATGAGTGTCTTTTGAGGAGAATTTATCCAGTTTATTATTTATAAATCCAAATTTAATAAAATGTTTTATGAGTTTCAACTCAAACGATCTTTTGTAGTCGTCGAAATTGGGGCATCAAATATTCTCATAAGCTTAATAAAGGCGTCCATTCATTTTGCTATTGTCATAGTTTCTGTAAATCACATTATCTAGCCAAAGGTTTGAAGAATGGCACTAAAATATGACACAATTTTAGTGCCATAGAACATAGAACTCTTTGAATTTAGAAATAAGTCCATAATGCGGTGTTTCCAGGGATAAGGTGAGACAAAGTATGGTTCGTCGTTTACTCGCTATAGTGTTAATTTTTGCTGCTGATTTCGAATTAGAAGTTAAATTTTGATTTTATATACAATTATTTTTATATTTTTCAAAATACAGTCATATGTCGGTTACACATATGAGTTGGTTAAGTGGAACATCATCTTCATCATCCCATGTATCGTCCTTGAAGCCGGTTTTTTTGAAACAATTCTCTATTGTCAACGGAGTTACATCCTGTATCCACGCCCGCGCCCTCGAAACTTCGCGTACACAATCGAGCAGAATTATGTAATAGTCCTCTTTTTTAGTTTCCCAAATCTTTAAGATGGTGGTTAAAATACGGCGTTTATAGTGAACTTTTAAATTTTGGATTATACCAATGTGTATCGGTTGCACTATTGAGGTCATGTTAGGTGGAAAATACTACAACACCTTGCGCTTTGTCTTCCAAACTATCTATCCTTGCGCTTTGTCTTCCAAACATCTAACTGCAAAAGCCAATTCCTAAAAAGATCTGCCGTCATCCAAGAACGTTGGTTGGCTACATAATCAACCGGCAAAGACTTAATTTTATTAAAACAGCGAGGATTTTTGCTCTTTCCGATTATTAAAAGCTTAAGCTTTTCCGATCCAGTCATGTTGGATCCCACAAGGCATGTCACTCTTTCTTTACTGTGCTTCCCTCCAAAACATTTTTCTCATTTAAAAGCAAAGGTACGTGTCGGCAAACATTTGAAAAACAATCCCATTTCATCAACATTAAAAATGTCACACGGTTTGAAACCTCTGGCAATATCTGGGATCTGTTGTTTCCATTCATCGACCTTAGTCTTATCAAAAGAAGCACTTTTACCAGACAAAACTTTCCCAAGGATACTATGTCTGCTTTTAAATCTGGTCAGCCAACCATCGCTTGCCTTCAAATTAGGAAATTAGGAAAACCTAAGCTGCCTGCATATTCCCGCGCTTGTTTTTTTTAAGATTGGACCGCTTACTGGTAATGAATTGCCCCGCCTACTTTCGAACCATTTGAAAACAGCTTTGTCAACACTTTCTGACCGCTTAACCTGACCCTTGATATTAGCACAATCATACCGAATCCTTCAGCCCATATCGATGATAGTATACTGTTGGGAATGCCAAAAACTTCAATTTTCTTTTTCTTTTAAAGTACCTTCTCAATTTTTTCAATAAAGCGAATCTTTGTGGTAAGATCTAATGTATGCTATTTTCTAATGGCCATAATTTATCTGAAAAGTTGGTTATCATTTGTAAGAAATAAGAAACTCCCTCTCATGAAGAATGCATTACCTACAAACCTAACAATTAAGTCCTTCAAAAGTTTAATTTTGTGCTATAATTTTCTGTTGCAACTTAACGTATGTACGTAGTTATTTAAAAGCTGATAGCAAATCTATTTAAAAAAAAGTTACCAAAAATCCTTTCTGTTAATTACCTACCATGTAACATGACGCGTCAAACTACCAGCCTGCTCAGAATACAACTGATCAATTTGCTTTTAATTTCGTACCTAATAATAAGAATAACTGTTAACCGAGTTCCTATTGGAATAGAACCACACACAATCATAATCCAAACATTTGCCAAATGGCTGGAGTCTAACTGGTACGTCACAGTACGCTACAATTTTTTAAATAGATTTCCAATACACTTACACACTGAAGCCAGAGAACTTCATAGATACATATAATTCCACGATCTTTAACTGTTTCGACCAACAACAAAAGCTAATTGCAGACGTGTTCAACTCAAGAAGCAGAGTATGCGACATGCGTGTGTGTGCTTCATGTTTATACCTATGAGGCTTATTTTTTTTGCAAAAGAGACATAGAGGGAATTGCGACTTAGAGGGAGTTCGACTTAGAGGGAGTCGACTGTATCATAAAACGAGTGCATAATAGGATGTATGAATTCCTTAAGTTCTTAAAGGTCCTTAAACTTTGCAGCTTCAATGAATCTTCCTCCAGGATAAAGTGGCTCCAATTCCACATCTACGAATTTACTGGAGTTCCGCTTTGAAATGTCAACTTCTTGAAATAAAACATCTTCACTATTTGAGTATTTATATTGAATTATAAATAACTTCTTATTTTGGAAACGAAGCCATTGAATCTTAAGCCATTCAACTTTCGAGTTCTTGCCCGTGGATACTTTTCTGTGTGACACTAGTTTCTCGATCAAAGAAATGCTTTTAAAGGCATCTGCTGTCATTTTGACTAAGTGGAATGCCTCCTATTTTTGTTGTGATGATTACACGATCCCAATCATCAGGTGTAAAAATGTCCTCATAATATCTCTTTTCCTTTTCAATGAGACCGAAATCTTGATCACATGGTAGGAATGAGTGTCCAGATACTAAGAACTTATGTTCTATCCGGTTAACTTCAAAGGTAGAGTTGTTAACCATGTATTTGCAAATATTGCTCATTCTTATGATCCGATTTTGACCACCACATTGATCACTATACATAATTCAGTGTTTAGTGTTTACACTTGACATTCGCTTTCACGTAATGCATAATGCAAGACCTTATTTCCTGTGGACCACGTGAAGCTATTCCCTCATTCCAAGTGTCCATAAACGATTTGTTTGTAATAAGGTCATGAATACCAAGGCCATAGGTCCATAGCTGGCTGTTGTAGTAAGCTCCCCCTGTGGAAATAACTGGCGTCGGAAGGGTTGATTCAGCTTTTCGGGGGTGTAAATCTCTTTCGCTCGTTAATCTCTGCTTTTCAGAAGGATCATCTGCAGCCTCCATTTTTACATTAACAGAATCGCATTTCTTGCAACTGTCAGAAACTGGCGCTCGAAAATACAAATTCAAATTTTTTGGTAAGATTTTCGTAAACACGAATTTTTAAACAATATCCCTTTCTACAGATCCACGATACAGCTCGTACATTAAAGAAATGTTTAAGGCCGGTGCAAGAAATTCTCTTTGGATATTCTTTTGCCTGGAATAATGAGAGCTATACCTTGGAAATGTGTTAATAGTCTTTCACGGGTTCTGTAGCTTCAACGGTCGTCTTGCTATGAGGTGGATACCTTCCTATTTGGTCCAAAATTAGTGTTGTTGATCCACTTTCAGGTGTTCTATGCTTAAGTGCACGAGTAATACGATCATCAGTTACCTGTAGAATCTGTTTAAAAAACCTTTTGCAAACAATCATTCCGATATGTTGACTCCAGGAAGTTTGTAAATTCTTGTACTAAATCTGCGACTTTCGCCCAAAGACTCCTTATAAATTTTATAAAAATTCTCAAAAATACTTCGCAAAATACTCTCACTGAAATGCTGATGACATTTTAACGGAAATGGACATGCAAGTTTATTTAGCGTTGGAGCTGGCTTCAAAATTCCTTTTACAGTCTTATTCACAATTCCTTTTAAAGTCTTATAACATGTTGTGAATATCGCTAAACTTTACTTAGGTGTTTCTTCCATTTCGATTTGTTGGTAATTCTTTTCCTCGTAGATGTTTTCAATTCATTTATGCTTTCAACTTCAACTGCTGATTCAATTGGCCTTTCATTTTCTGGTAATTCTATCTGGGACTCTGTTACCACAATTCCCAATGGCCTAGGTAATGTATCTTCAAAAGAAAGCAATGAAATTGTTAATTTGTGTAGCAGCGTACTCGTACTTATGAAGTCAGCCTCAGACATGCTTCTTCACGTAGGTAGAATTTCTTTGTCTAGCTAATACATTTTCAATTTGAATAAAGATCCTTCAATAAATTTCAATAAATTTTACGAACTTATCTTTGACAAACTGGTGGATTTATTTAAAAATGAATAACTTTTTTTAACGAGAACAATTAGTGCAAACTTAAGCATCGAGCGTGTCTACATCACAACAAGAACTGCATGAACTTAAAGCGGAGAGGCAAAGAATTATGCCATAAATTATTTTCAAATACGCAAGAATTTCATTGCCAACTCAATCGTTTCGTTTTTTTTTGTTCAGTTGAAGGTTTGTTATAAAGAAGTTTGACTGTACTTTGTACGTATTTTAATGCATTTCGAATTTGTTTCTTGTTTAAGAAACTGAAAAGCTATTAGAGCCAACAAATTCAATAGGAACTAAAACATTTGAATTAAATATACAAAATATAGATTAAATTATATTATTACAATAAACATTTGTATTTATGAATTTACATAGACTGAAAATAAGTTATGTAATATTTTTGTATTCATTTTGTATGAATTAAAAAACCTTATTAGAAGTTAAATTGCATTTCCAGTCATAAAACCTTTGTTTAACAGTGTTATCAGGTATTGGCTTGATATATGTAAGTTGTTCTGCTGCTTAAGAATAATAACGGAGAAGAACATATGTAGATACAAAATAAATAAATTAAAGTGGGTATACGCCGAAATAGAGATGCGGAAAATCTATTAAACCTTACCAAAGATGTTCCAATAGGTAAGAAACTTTGTGGAACTCTCTCATTGCTTCAACCAGTGAAAGAAAATAAGTCTACTTAATTGATTTTAAACTTCACATAGGAAGTTGTTGTAATGGTTCCGATTTGTCGAATCGAAAATTTGGATAATTCAGTAAAGATATCGACTTCAAATAAATTTTGATTAACAGATAACAATTGAAAAATATGCAGAACTGACTTGCTTAAGGAGGCGCTACATTCCGGGGTGGATTTAGGTCTCAACCAACATGCGCTTCCAGCCAGTTCAGTCCCTAGCTAGCTGTCTCCTGTTTCGCACGCCAAGTTGGTTGAGATCTTCACCGACCTGAGTGCGTCACCTGAGTCGCGGTCTTAATCTACTGCGCCGTCCCTCAGGATTGGATTTGAAGACCTTCCGGGCTGGAGCGTTGATGTCCATTCGCTCTACATGACCTAGCCATCTTAGCCGTTCGACTTTAATTCTGCTAACTAGGTCAGTGTCGCTGTACAGCCCGTACAGTTCGGGGTTATATCTTCTCCTCCATTCTCCATCTTTGCGTACGGGACTAAAAATCACCCGAAGAATTTTTCTCTCGAAGCATCCTAAGACGCTCTCATCTTTCTTTGACAGGGTCCAGGCCTCAGCGCCATAAATGAGACCCGGGATGATCAGTGTCTTATAGATGGTGATTTAAGATGCTGGAGAGAGGACTTCACTTCTCAATGGCCTTCTAAGTCCAAGGAAGAGTTATTCTTCGTTTGATTTCAGCGCTGGAGCCGTTGTCTGTGTTTATAGCGGTGCCTAGGTAGACAAAGTCCTTAACTGTTCAGTGTCCTTTTTTGATGACAGTATATACTTATAGTCTTGGCCTCATTAACCACTAAACCCATCTTCTTCGCTTCCATCGCAATGCTCAAAAAAGCTCCACTGACATCACGCTTTGATCTTTCAATTATGTCATATCATCTGCGGATCCGAGTAATTGGATGGATCTTTGGAAGATTGTACCTCTAGAGTTGACGGTTGAGTTTTGCACAATTCTTTCCAGAACGATATTGAAGAAGTCACATGATCGCATCGGCCTGTCTAAAACCTTTTTTGACATCAAATACATCGGTAAGATCTTTTCCGAATTTAATAGAGCAGCATGCATTCCACATTATCATTCTGCACAAACGGATAAATTTGGCAGGGATACCAAAACTAGACATTGTTCTGTAGAGCTCTTCCCTATGGATGCCACACTGATAAGGACCAATCAGGTTGTTGACGAATGGCTTGAGACATTCACATAATACGGCAGAGAAGATCTTATACGCAATTGTAAGAAGACTGATGCCTCTGTAGTTGGAGCAATTTAGAGGGTCTCCTTTTTTATGTATCGGGCAAACTATGCTAAGCTTCCACTCATCAGGTATGCTTTTTATTACGACCATATTTTGCAGATGAGTTGGTGTATGCTCCCTACCAAGTCATCGCCTGCTGCTTTGAATAGTTCGGCAGCGAGGCCGTCAGCTTTCTTTGACTTCAGTTTAGATATAGCTATCTTATTTTTATCGAGGTCGGGTAGGCGGAATTGTTGATCTGCGTCGCCTTAGTTGAGTGGTTCCATCTCCCTTACAGCGTGATTCGGTTCGTCATCGCAGTTATATAATTTGGAGAAGTGGTCTTTCCATATTCTCAACATAGACTACGGTTCTACTATTATGTTTCCCTGATCGTCTTTATAGGCTTCGGTTCGGGGCTTTTTTTACCTTTGACATTTTGGTAAAACTAACGAACCTCATTCCTGTTGTTGTCTATCTAAATTTTAAACCATTTTTACTTTTTTTTTTGAAAATAATCAGTTCACTGATTTTTCAAAAAAAAAAACTACGATATATTTGTATTCGAAGTCAATATCATTTTTTTCTTAAAAAAATTTGAAAAAAAGTAGGAACTTGTGTTCAAAGTACGTTCATTTAATAACAATAGTTTAATTTTAATAGTCTTAGCTGAATCACAAACACGCTTCAGCTTCGTCTGCGTTACGGTGGGCCTGCTGCGAGGTCATCATCCCTCCAAAGAGCAAATATTTTGTTTGTTGACATTTTTGTACAGCTGTTGAGCTGTCAAACAAAGCAAATGTTCAGATAATTGAACTAGAGCTTCCGTTTGGAGTCACATTACGTTCCATTACGTTCTTTTCCTTACGAAGCTCCATTGTGATAGCACGCATTGAATTCCTATGGCTGAACTCGTAAACATCAGGCTAAGCCAGTTTGTGATTCAGCCATCAGGTGCAGTACCTCTAAATAGATAAATTAGGTGGTGCAACATTCCGTTGAGAACTAAGGCCTAGTGACCCACAACTCTCAACCAGTCATGTGTGTGAGTTATGTTGTCAGGGATAAAGGGGACCTACAGAACGGCTTAATTGAGAAATTACTTTTGGAAGATTTATCAATTCCTCGCAAAAGGTAGTAGGTACCCATGAATAAACTTTAGATGACATTGGCGGAAAAGAAAAAGCGCTTTTACTTTATATTTAACTTATATCAAATTTCTAAAGTTTTGGAAAATTGCGAGACTGCATCCACCCGAACAAAATTGCAAAAAGGGCATAAATTACTTAAATCACTGTTCGGGGAAATTTGGATCGCAAAATGACATTTTTACCTACCTGAAGGCAAAATACAATCTTACAAACAGTAAACTAATTTTCACTGTAACAAAAGTTTTGTGATCTAAATTAAAAATGAATGTACGATCTAAATAGACCTTTCGACGACGTCAAGCTTGAAACACAGAATGGTTAGGAGCCAAGGGACTTTTGATGCTCCACTGGTATAAGAGCACTAAATTAGCGCCAAAAATAAACTCGGACGTTGGTGGTTCCTAGTTTTACGGACCTCAAATGTTTCGAGAACATTTTTTTCATAATATTTTAATTATATACGATCGAATTTTTTTTCAAAACGTATTAAATATATTATTTCAAACTCCAAAATAAAATTATAACCCTCAGTCACTATGCGGCAATCTTTCCAACCATCTTTTTTCCAGAAATCGTTTAAGAGATTCCGTACCCTAAAATATATGTACATTAGTTTAAAAAAAGATTAACAAACAAAATTTTCTTAAACGATTAAAATAACACGCTCATACACTCCTGTTAAGTTGTAAAATTTCCAAGAGCTTTAAACTAAGTAGTTTAAGAATAATATATTTTTTTTTTATTTTGGTTTTGTTTGTTTTCAATATAACAAGTGCTGGTGAAATTCATAAATTCGAGACTTTATTTAGTTAAGGTAAACAAAACTTAAGAATTGTATTGAAAAGAAGATACCGATTATTTAGGTTAAAAAAGTATAATCTCTGCTTTAACGTTTAATCACTTCCACTGCGTCTTGTGTATTTAGTGGTGTTAAGCCGGAAAAAGAATTTAAAAAAAAGAAAAAACTATTTATAACCTTAAGGAGTTCCGTTTAATTGTAATGCATTCAAAGAAGTGATTTTTGTATTGATTTGTATTTTTGTTCTTCTTAAAGATCAAGTTACTCATCTTATATACCTAAAAATAGTAATGTCGTCATTGTTATAAATTTATCTCAAGTATATGTGAGAAATGTTAATTCATAATAATTAATTATGTCAACTAAAGGATTTGTTTTGGAAGCAAACTTGAATGAGTAACTTAAGGGTACTTGAAGACTTGTTAAAGTAAAAATAAAACAAAAGTGAAATTTAAACATTTGAATTTTGAATCAAATAAGAGGTTAATTATACATGTATGATTTAAGAGATATGATTGAATTGATTTTTATATCATTGTGAAGAGGAGAGTATGTCATGCCCCCGCACAAATATGGTGCAGCACAATATTCTTCCCATTTAATTCTCAACAACAAATTCGCACATTGGTACCTGTATGCTCTTGACAACTTCACAAATTCCGTCCTTACGGGTTTGATTCGATTGTAGAGCATTGAAATGACATTATCTTTCACGTGGCCCTTAAGGTGTAAAATCACAAGATCTCGTGTGGCAATTGTGATCACATCACCTCAAACCAAAACTGTGATTGCAAATTGTTCACGGTTTTCAATAATGGCGTAGTTTTAATTTTTTAAATGTCAAAAATGACGGCTGTTCAAAGCTGGTGATTTCAAAAGAAACTACCCCCTAAATCTACTCACTGCTGTTTACACTATAAGTCAAGTTCGACAAGCATTCAAGTGCAATTTTAAATAAGATTAAAGGTTTTCACTCTGTCAAAAAATTGAATACGTCAAATTTTGATAATATTTCCATTTATTTTAAATGTTTCAATTATTAATTTTTATTAATCATGATTCTTTTGGTACATTTATAATTTTCATTGTAAGCTGAGGGTTTTTGAAATATGAGCAGGATATAAAAGATACTTTAACATCATTCAAAAAATGTAACATTTATAAATATCTAAAAACTTTTCTTGTGCTTAAAGACAAAAATTATAAATAGGAAACAGACATGATAAACACTAAATAGGTCCTTAATTTTGAATTGCGATTGCTTTGAGAGCTTCGTTTATATGATCTTCTAATGGCAAAGATCTGTCAATATATGGATCACGATATCCATTTAAAAAGTAACAAGTTGAATCTCCGGCGTGCTTGAATTCTTTTGGTAACATTCCAGGATCACGAGCTACAAGATCAAATTCAAATCGAGGATTTTTGATAAGCCATCTGAAAGATACAAGTTTATATTTAGAATCAAAAAAACTACGAAGTAAATTATAAAACTTACTCTCTAGTAGTTGGACTGACATTAATCTTGCACTCAACGCTGCCAGATTCGAACTTATTTGCAATTGTGACATTGTGTCCAAAGAGGCAATACCTCGGCATCTTTCGTCCCACAACCCCGGCCAAGACAGTTCCAGTGTGAAGACCGATTCTCATCTTAATACGCTCGCCATCGTGAGTGATGTGCTTGGAGCATGCATCAATCATCTTCAAAGCCATCCATGCCACTTTGTGGGCATCGTAGATACTAGCCCTATGCAATCCACTTGCCACACAATAAGCATCGCCAATAGTTTCGATCTTATAGACATCGAACAAGTCACAGAACTCATCGAAATCCTTGTACAAACTCTCAAGCATGCTAATAACCATGAAGGGCGTAGCCCTCGAGCAAATGCTTGTGAAGCCAACAATGTCACTGAAGAGAATCGTCACATCGGGATATGTTTTCGAGTCAATGCTCGATCCTAGCCACAAACGCTCGGCAATCTCAGCCGGAAAGATCAAATGAAGAAGACTGACATTCTTCTTTCGCTCCTTAGCAACAGCAGTGTTTGCTTCTTCAATTGAGCTCTTCAGTTTGTCCATGCGTCGTCGGAGACCATCTTGTGCGCGAGCTTGTTCACCAACAAGAATCACTTCACGGGTGGCATCGTGTAGAGGAATGTCAGAGATGAAGAGACCATTGCAAGTCAGACCATCCAATCCGTCCAAAAATGGAGAACCAATGAACAGAAGGGAATTGGATTCAGGACAGAAGACCATTTGTCCTTTGATCTCAAGGCCCTACACATTTAAAAAACTTCACATAAGCTGATTTAAGATTTAAAAACTTAAGAAGACGATTTCTTACCTCAGCTGGAAATTCAGTCACACCTGGTGGGGGCTTCAATGCAATCAAGAAAGGAGTATAAGTGCGTCGAACAATATCTCTAAACTTCAGAGATAAACCTTTGGGTCGAGTAAAGTTAAAATAGGTTGAAGCCAAGTGTCCATTGCTGCTCAAGTATGGTTTGTAAAGTTTACTGAATCCACGTCCTTCGAAAGTATAGAATGAGATAATTGATCTTAGGTGTTTCATATTTCAGATGATTTACCTAGTTGCACGAGTTCAAGACTCTCATTCATAATAAAGTGCCAAGGAAAAGCCTTACAGAAGGTACTCGAGTTCATAGTCAAATCAGCTGCATTAGTTGAATTGTTTCGTTGAACCGATAGCTCACGGGCTGCAATAACTTCAGCTCGACGAGTGACGGCATCTTGTACAACCGAAAACAAATAACGATAACGTCTAGTGTCGCCTTCAACTGGTTCAATTCGAATGTTCACTTTGACATTATAGAGCATCTTAGTGAGTGCCTTCAACGAACCCAAAAGGAGCCAAGCGATAACTGGACGCTCGGAAGTGAAAATCAATTCACCATCCCCAGCACAGACAAATCCTGTATCGGTTACGTCTTCCTGTTGATGTAAATTATTTTGATATCAGTTAAATTTCATGAATAGTTTATAGAAATTGATCGAATGCTGAAATCCTTAAGGAACGACCCACGACTTGATATGTAGGTAAGATATAATTTTCTGTTAAAACCATAATATCGAGCAATTCAAAGTTTAACGCCATTTATTCGAAACGTGATTAGCAACTAAATGTATGCAACACTCTTCAAACTATTATCAGTGTGTAAAGTTTTCTTAATTGCCAGGTGGGCAGTTAAATAAATTATTATGATTTTAGTCTTCTAGTTTCATTTCCTATTCTTCCAATGAAATTTCATTGATTTTCTTAGGATGATGAAGAAAATCAAACAAATTTTGAAAGTACTATCGATTCACTTTAATGATGTTAAATGTATAGAGAGTTTTCAAATCTTTTATTTATTTCGGATTTCGCGTAATAATTTTTACCAAATGTTAAGCAATTATTCAGCTAACAATTTAAGATATTGTATGATGGCAACGTTAAAATTCGTCGGATGTGACGTTGTGTCGCAAAAAATTATATTTATCTTGTCAGATCATTGACAGCTATTGTTTCAGAACTAATTGAAGTGTAATTTGTGAATATTGAAATACCTTACAAATGTCTGAACATAACTCAAGTCCTTTTTAACAACTTATAAAACTAATTTTAAAAGTTGAAGCTTCACTGTTATCTGCTTTTCATATTCCTTACGAGCTGTTGGGTGAACTAGTTATTCAAAAACATTTTTATTAAGAACTAGCTGACTCGGCCACGCGTTGCTCTGGAACGTTTTTAGTTAGATATATTGTAAACTATTAAAGGGGAACAATAGGAGAACATCAGACATGGGCACTACCACGCTTTTTTACATTTGACTAAAAAAGAACATGGTGACCTTCATGACTGTTTTTCAAATACCGTTATATACCTATTCAAATACCTTTTATTGTAAACAGGACCACTTTTCCTTTAAACTTTCCAGTTAAAATGGTTGCTTCAAGAATATTTCCGGTGATCTTTTTTATGACTAAAAGTGTACCTTGGCATAATTAAGGTGCAATAGAATAATAGGTGAACCAATCTTTAATCGAAGATTATGTGGTGTCATTCCAGATACATATGTCTACTCTGTATATACATTAACAACAGTCTCGATTTAGTTAAAAGGCATTAGATCGCCTGGTAACAAATGTTATACCTGGAAGTTAATATCGTCAATATCAACATTTTTGGCTGCCAAAACATCTCGATGACTCATCCAGTTATGATTCAAGTAATTATTCTGTATATCTGGAAATATACTTTGAATCAATAAATTTTTTTCCACATTCGTGTGGTCCGCTCAAGGGTCTGAAAATGGGTTTAAGGGTTAACTGGCTATTTCACTCAGGTCATCTTTGTGCAAATACCAAGTGAAAAATGATTGGTTGGAAACATTGCGGTGGTATTCAAGAGATAAAAATATCTCAGTATAAGAATGATTGCCTAAAGACCCAAGTAAGATATTGGGGCATAAGCTCCATTATGAGAATTAAACTCAAGTTTTGGACAAATAAAATCTTTGTTAATTTAAGCATGTAGTACCCGTGGCATGATGGTTAGTGCGTTGGACTCAGTATCACTGAATAATGCATATTATCCAGTGCATTGGAAAACCGCTGTGGTTCATCCTCTCCCGAAAAAGGGAAACGACAACTCCAACCCGTCAAATCTTCAGTCGATAAGTCTTCTTCCGAGCATCAGCAAAGTTTTCGAAAGTGGGCTGCGGACAACAAAATAATTCCGGATAAACAGTTCGGGTTCAAAGGGAGTCATGACACAATTCATGCTGCGTCTAAACTAGTTTCTGATATCCAATGGAATAAATCAAAACAACAATTCAGAGGTGCTGTTCTGGTTGATTTGGAAAAGGCCTTTGACACCGGCCTTTGGTCTTTACCTAAAACTGAGCAGGCTTGGCATAAGCAAGCCATTGTTAGTTTGTGTAGGCAATTGCGTACGCCAACGATCTGATTGCGTACAGAACCGCCCGAAAGGTTGAGGTTATTAAAATTCTCTTAGAGCGTGATATCGACAAGAATTAGCGATATTGCGACGACTAGAAACTGAAAAAAAGAGGCTGGGATGCGACCCACACTGATAACTTCCCACCCCGTCTTTCGATTTGTCTTGCTTAAAAGTTTGTCTATATGTACTCGTATCAATTTTTGCCACATTTGCGTACTATTTTGCCGTAGATTTTATTTTTTATGAAAAAACGGACTATTGGATTTTTATATAAAAATTACTGAATATTAAAAACAATATTTTCTGTGAAATAAAATAAGTTTGAAGCCAATATTTTTAATTTTTGAATTTTTATTTAAGCCGAAAGTAAATTTTTACCAAGTTTTAGTATTGTTTTTTAGAGTTTTATTTTTTGTAAAAAAACTGTCAATTCGATTTTTTTCAAAATTATATCGAATGTTGAAAACAATATTTCTTATGAGATAAAATTACTTTGAAGCTAATATTTAAAATCTTTGAAAAGATATTTGAGTCGAAAATCAATTTTTACCAACTTTTATAAATTTTTTTAAGGTTTTTATTTTTTGTAAAAAAACTGTCAATTCGATTTTTCTCAACATTTTTCAAAATGTTGAAAACAATATTTCTTATAAGATAAAATAAGCTTGAAGCCTAAATTTCAAGTTTTTAAAAAGATATTTGAATCGATATTCTATTTTTACGAACTTTGAGTAATGTTTTTTTTAGATTTTTATTTTTTATAAAAAAACTGTCAATTAGATTTTTCTCAAAATTTTATCAGATGTCAAAAACATTATTTTTCGTTGCACAAAATTGTTTTAGAGATGAAATCATATTTCAGTCGTAAAATTTTGGAGGTGACAAATTTTTTTTTCAGTTTTATTGATTTTTAAAAAAAAACCGTTATATTGATTTTTTTCAAAAAATATATGTGTTTGGTATCACGTTACAATATATTATATAAAATTTAATTCAAGTCTCTAGCGTTTTTGGTTCGTAAGATATTAAGGGTTAACCAAAATGTTCACCTTTTTTTCAAACTGCTATGGTAAAAAAACCACAAACGCAATTTTCTTGAGAGCCCTTTCTGCATCTTTCTGCCTTATTATCTGTATAATAAAATTTATTTGAAGTCAATATCTCTTCTGGTTCTTGAGCTATGGACGACGAAAAAAACGTCGCGAACGTACGGACGTACGGACGTACAAACGTACGTACACACGCACGCAAAGACATCTTTCTAAAAATCTTTTATTTCGACTCTAGGGACCTTGAAACGTCGAGAAATTTAAAAATTTTCAATTTGACAAATCGGACCCATTACAATAACTTCCTATGGGAAGTTAAAAAATATGAAAAACAAAAAATGTTGGATAGTTAGATTTGCTGCTGTGGGGACGTTTTTTTAAGTAGTTTTTAAGTAAAAATAAAAAAGGATATCGATATTAGTTTTATTTCAAATTTTCTAATAAATACAAAATAAATAAAATGAATTACCATTAAGTTAGTTGTAAGTTATGGTTATTTAGGCTAGTTTTATGAATTTTTGTCTTGCTTTAAAATAGGTTTAAAAGTAAATTAATAAAAATGAATTTAAAAAAAAAGTGCGTTGGAATGTCATGCGAGAGGTCTTGGGATCGATCCTTGTCTATGCCATTTAAAATTTTTTTTCGGATACTGCCTCTTGCGACGTATTGACAAATTCTCCAAGAGTAATCTTGTCATGAAAAGTGCTTTCTTAAATTTGCGAGTACTGTTGTAGGTCCCCTCCATCCCTGCCAACAGTACTCGCAAACAGAGTTGAAAGTCACTAGGCCCCAGTTCTCAATAGACTGTTGCGCCACTCAATTTATTTATTTAAATTAATCACAACATGAGTCTCGCTTCTTCGGAGAAAATTAAACACTTAGCAGCATTTTTGATGTTAATTGTGTGATCACTTCAAAAATGTAATCACATAAAGTAAGAAGTTAAAGATTAGAATTAAAGATAAAAGATCATTTAGAAAAACTTCGAAGAGTGCGGGAGACCAAACGAAGGCCTGTGGCACATTAGTTTTTTTTCTGGATATCGCCCAATACTACCAATAAAGAGGAGATTCATCAATACCAAATTAACGTATTTTCAATAAAAGAGCCTTTTGCCAAACTCTATCAAATCCTTTTGAAAAATCAGTTCCAATTGTTCCACTGTTCGGTGAGAACAGTATATATGATCACCAGTTGGCCTGGTGCTACGTAAGCCATACTTCCGGTCGTAAAGAAGCTTTCGTTCGTTCTTCAAGATATTTGTGTTGAAATATTAAGTGTAAGTATTCATGCATTTCGGTTAATGTTATGTTTTGTCAAATTCTGTAAAGCAAATGGTTTACGCGTATAAGATACATCATTTGAGGATTTTGGTGTGAAAATTTTTCAAATATCATTGCTGCATACACCTTTAGCCGCCACCGCGCCACTGTTGTGACTGGCTTTTAGAACATGAACTTAAAATACATTAAAAAAGGTAATCTTTACAACAAACGTTAAAACAAATAAAGGAACTGACATTATTGTATTCCCTCATTTTCCCTAAAAAACAGAAATGTGACATAATCTTAAAACGAGGCCACTGTTGTGTGTCTTACATTTGGTTTCATCGATCTGAGAATCATTCCTCACAAAAAAATGTTTCTGAAATCTGAACAAGTCAAGGTTTAATTTAATTTGTAATACAAATTGTTTGTAAAATAATATTCTTGCACTAAAAAATGTTGAAGTTTAAGGAACAACTGATTTAATTACACATTTGGAAACATTATACAAGGTGAAATATTTTTCTTCCTAGCTGGCAAAAGATAATGAAACAAATACTGCTATGCATTTATGGTGAAAATTTAAAACCTTTATAAAGTTTGTATTTCTTTGGAGTTCTGGGAAAGATTCATGCTTAAGTACAAGTAAGTTGTACTTAATGACCTTAACCATTACTTAATGCACAAAGAGTTTCTACTTTTCAATCACTTCGGTTGGGAAACAGCTCATAGAGAACCAAGGTCTTTTGGCTTTCAATTCTCAGCCATTCATGTGTGCTACTCGCATAGGAATTAATATTACGTTCCTTAAAATTACAGTTGCTTTTGAGAGGTGTCAAATAACAGCGCTTCCATCTTGTAACCTCGATATGATTGACTACGAATTCACCCGAGTCGATATAAAATTCTTTTGGATTTTTAACCTACCGGTCGTACACTTCAGACGCTTGTTCTTTGAGTACAATTGATAACGACGAAACTAACATCTCCCTGGTTTTTGGTGACAAGTTAGACCCCAAAGTTTAAAGGTTTAATAAACACTGCTTAGAAGGTGCGAAAACTTTACTCTTTCAACATTTGTATTTGAAAATCGTTAGAGTGTTTTTTTTGTAAATTTATTTAGCATATAAAAATTTGTTTCATTTAAATTTAAATATATTTTTAGTATGCAGTTATTAACAGTTTTGCATATCAATTTCGTAAAAAAACTGATGACCCATTTTCGAGATAATTCGATATCGAACAAAAATGTTGAATGTTTTTTTAAGAAATCCGTAATAAAAACAATGACACTTTTAAGCTTATGCAGAAAGCTTCTAACTTATAAGAAAATAATGATCATGCTCTATCTGAACATTCAATTAGGTTTGCTATAAAAAATCTTTTTATGATTCTACGTACACAAAAAGCATGAATATGATTTTTATTGGCAAGAGAATTCCATTTTCAATAGGCTTTTAAGCACCTGCAATGTTTAGCTATATGGAACCATACAAACCTCATGACTCAGAACAATTAAAAACCTTACCTCTTGCAATTTAAGTACATCGTAAACTCCATCCAATGATCCCAAGAACTCTTGCAAATCCGTACCCAAGCACTTAAAGGCTCTTTCAATAATTCCAGTGCAGCAAGATGTTATCAATTCCTCTCCAAGTAAAACTAGAATCTCACTAGCACTCACTTCGTCCATTTCCAAAAGGATATCTTGAATATCCGCCAAATAGTCATAATTCGGATAGGATCTCAAAATGTCAGTATCGATTTTTCTAAAACCGAGAGGGAAATAAAATCAACATTAAAATCCTTTCTCTCTAAAAGAAAACAACTCAAACTCACAATTTACAAATAGTTGGCCAGCTTTTGCTGTGTTTGCTGATGAGTGATGTTACGGCCGTGTTAAGGTCATCATTCTGAAAAAAAAAATGTAAACAAACTCGTAGAATCTCTTTGAACAAACAAAACCAAAATCCTTTTTGAGAATTTGAGTGCATATTCTATGCACGTCTGCGTCTACTTTAAAACAGCAGAGATTTTATAGGAGAAAGGATATAAAAGCGATTAAAAAAAGAATGAAAAATGCCTCCATCACTTCCTTTGATAAGGCACTTTCAAGCTTACGTAATTCTCATACACCGACTATACACAGGGTATGGGTATATCTCATTTTTATGATGTTTTTAGAACGCTTACACTTACCGAAGGAGCTGTCAACAGTTGTATGGCCATCTGCAAGTGGGTCAATGTCAGAGCATCATCTGGCTCTTCCGCCAGCTCATCTTCCAATGCCCAAGTATTACCCTCAGCTATGACGGAAGGTTGTCGTGTTAATGAATCCGTGCGACGAAAGAAAGGACACGCCATCGTTGAAGTTTATTCTCTCACAAGCCTATGTCCTTGTTTGTTATTTAGATTGTTATCTTAGCCTGGTAGTCAACTTCCTACATGGAAACATGGACAACAACAAAAAAGAAAGAACATGTTATCAAAAGAAAAACAACTTATGTGGGAACCTATAGGTATAGGTAACTAAGTTTAATTGGCACTCGATGTGAATTCAAAGACAAAAGGAAGAAGAAAAAAAAATAAAAGAAAAAGGACATGATACAAATTTCCATATAGATACACAATTTTCTTTTTTTTTCGGTTTGTTTTGCCTTGTTGAAAATAAAAGTGAAAATGTGAACTTATAACTTTCTTCTAAGGTTTTTGGGGAATTAATGTTTGATAGTTTTTCAACTTTTCAATATTATATTGATAAAATATTGAAGTGGTTAATAGTTTATTAAAAACACTTTATTTAATTAAAACCATAACACTAACCGTAAGGAGGATATTTCGTGTGAAACCGTTGCAAAGGATAGAAGAACTTCAACTGAAAAAGCTACAAATATTGTAGGGAAGTATACAAAATAAAGCCTTTAAGGAATCCAAAGCTTTTAAAGCTTGTTTGATAAGAAAAGCTGCTTGACATTACAAAATATCTCTAAGAATATTTAACTGTTTGTGTACATACGGACAGCAAAATTATAAACATTTTTCATTTAATTTAAAAAAAAATAAATCCTTTTAAATCTCAAAATGAGGAGAAAGTTTTCAAATCAAAACTAACTTAAAAATATTTTAAACAAAATCGTAAGAACAAGTTAAAATTTAAGCTGACAATAAAATGTTTAATATTTAAAATTGTGTACATATCAACATTTTCATCATAATAATATTCCCTCTTAAATTCATGGTCGGTGACAAAAAATAAGGTTCCTGGGAAATAAGACCAAGCGAAAAGAGTCCATTTTTCAATAGCTGTTCCATTTAATGTTTTTTTTTGTCATGGGTACTGCCTCTTGCAAGGAATTGACAAATCCTTCAAGAGCTTTCTCAAATTAACCGTTAGGATTCGGATAAAAACTTTAGGTCTCCTCCTTCTTTGACAACATTACTCGCAAACAGGAATGGTCACTAGGCCTTAGTTCTCAACGGACAGTGGCGCCACCTAATTGTTCTTTTTATTTTCTCATACTTTTAAAAAATAAGTTTTATTACTTTGAAATTAAAGAAAGTTTTTACAAATTTTGAAATATACTCGTAATTAATATTTTGTACACCCTACCTTTGCAGCTAAAACAGCTTTAATTCGGTTTAGCTTGAAGTGAATAAGCTTTTGGCCTTCTTTGGTGTTAATATTTTTTCAATCGGTTTTCACTCTTGGCCATACTTAATAAATCTAGCGTAATGATCCACCAAAGATGATGTACGGGTTCTGAGTTCTGACCCGAGGACTGGGGTGACCAGCATACCAATATAAAACATTTACTTCTTGGGTCTGAAGCCAATGGCGAATGATCTTTTAAGTATTTTTCATATCATGGTCATATTGGAAGACAATGTCCGAAAGGTTTTTTCCCCATTTTCTGACCGACGCACGACACGAGGCAAGGTTATCATTTAATATATGAATGTAGGATTGTGCAATCATTCCACCATCTGCTTTAGAGTTTGCATCCTATCTATATCATTATGTTACCGCATCCACATTTTACAGTTTCTTTTACCAAACGTTTTGTTAGAGGCTCTTTGGGTATTTCGAGTCCCATTCTCTGCCATTGGAGCCCAAGCGATTGATTTTGATTTCATCGAAACACCTTATTTTCCCGGCCATTGTGGTGTAGTTTCTATAATCTTTTTCACACTACAATACACAGCTTTCTTTTGCGGTATTAGTAAAGGTTTTCTTGTTTTTAATCTTCGTTTCATTCGGGCTTGTCTTAGAACTCTTCTAACCTATTCTGTTCCGCAAGTCACTGATAAATTTTGTTTTATCTGTACAGCATTGTCAAATTGCCCACTGTTGGCAGAAATAAGGCTTTCTCGTTTCGTAACAGCTTAGATTTTCTAAGAGATGATCAATATTTTGCTTTAAAATTAAGCATTCTCCCACCGCTTTTTTTTATAATAAGCGCACACTCAAAGGGATATATTACCCTTATTATGTAGACACAGTGTGAGCACTAGGAAAGGGAGAGAGGGCTTGAAAGGAGATGTCGGTGCACATTGGTTTTGAATTCCTGAATATTGCAATAGCTGGGAAAGACAGAGTGTGGCAAGGCATTCCACATCTCTGTACTTGACAGTACGACCGAAGATGGGCTTGAGAAGCGCGAGTATCACGGTTGAACTGTTTAAGGGGAGGAATGCAGCTGGCTATTTCTCTAGAGCATAAACCATTAAAATAACGGTAAAAGAGGGTGAGACAAGAAACTTTTCGACGATGTTCAAGTGACGTAAATGATCTTATGATGGAAATATCACCAATAAGTCTAAATGCTCTACGTTCAATACTGTCCAAGAGGCTTAAGTAAGTTGCAGGAGCTTTGGACGTATATAAGTCTTGTAAATAACAGCCAGATCAGGGGGGAGAAAAACTTCGTGCATCGCCTTAGAAAACCCAAACATCTTGCGGCATTTTTGGCGACATCGCGTATGTGATCGTTCCACAAAAGGTGGTTGGTGATACACATATCGAGATGTTCAGTTTCTTCGATGCAAGTGCCTTTATGGATAGTGGCAGGGGAGTATATTTCGCTTTAACGATACAAGACTGCTGATATGACACGATGGTCAGATGTATCTAGAGGAGATACAACACTAATATTGTACTTACTAGGGTCAGAGGTAAGAAACAAGTCAAGAGTGTTTTCTGCTCGACCTTCCACGTCCGAGATTCGAGTGGGCTCGTTGACCAGCTGAGTTAGGTGGTTTAACTCAGCGAAGATCTCAGCACACACTCCTTCTGGTGTTGACTGGCCCGAATGTTGAAGCCATGAAGAATTGTGTACATTGAAATCGCCCGCAACAACGATTTCAGTGCGAGGGTTGGGCGAAACAATTCTAGAATCAGACAAAGCATCAAATTCACGAGAAGTTGACACTCTGTCTAGATTGGAGCTTCGATAAAGGAAGCAATAGTGAATGATTTGCTTATTCACGGAAAATTTAAACCACATAAAATTGAAATAAGAATTGGTGCAGAGACCATATTGTGGCAAAAACTGATAAGCAACATCATTCCTAATGTATATGGCGAGACCATGGTGGGAAAAGAATAATGGCACCAAGTTATACCCTGGAATTAAGAATTCAGTGGGTTCGGAATCCTCACCCCCTTGGGTTCCACTTAGTGCCAATACAGCTGGCCTGTTTAAAGCAGTATGGGAGTACACAGAAAGAAAATTCTATCTAAGCCCACGAGTCTTGATTTTATCTTTGATGTATAATATAACAACATTATCAAATCTATTCGTGTTAGATGTCTTAAAAATATATTCAGTGATGTTTTTTATGTTTTGTTGGGTTTCCCAAAGACTAATAAGAATGTCATTCCACATTTGATTTTGAGCACCAAAGAATCTTATGAACTTCATCTCCGCAAGTTTCTGATGGAAAGATAATCCCAACATAAAAACAAGTCAAAGTCTTTTAGAAAACCCTTGAAGAACTTAAATATTTTTGAAGAGTTTACTACAACATTTTAGCTTGTTATACTTTATTCTCCCCAAAACCTAGTCTTTGCTTTAAAACAAAATGTAATCTTAACCTTTCATATTCACTCATATTATTTTCCAAAAATCGTGAATTTAATTACTTTTAAGACTAAGGTAACGTCTAGAAGAAAGCTTTTCTTTGTTGATTCCTTATACTAAAAACATTCTAAGTAACTACTTCTGTTTTCCAATGGTAACTCTAATGGCACTAGTTGATTTTTCTTTCATTAAGTGGAAAAGCATAAGCTTTTACAAAAGCTTCTTGATTTCAGTTTTTTCTATTACTGAAGCTACATTTTAAGTAGGTGAAAAGAGCTTTTCCATGAAACATGTAGTTCATTACTGATAATATAGGTTAGAATTAAAAACTTTTTGAATGTTTACATCTGTTGATATTAATATCAAAGTTTGATAATAAAGGAGTTATATAGAAATAGGATATGAATCTGTAAGTGTAAGTGTAGGGATTTAGTTTTCTAGCTACTCCTAAAATATGCACACTTAGATAGTAAATGTGCAAAAATCAATTTCCTATAGAAGCAACAACTAAACTGCTGTGTTAGGGGGAGTTGTGTTATCTGTGTGTATATATTTATGTATGATATATGTAAGGTAGTGTAATGAAAAATAATTGCATACTTTTAGGGTAAGCACCATAAGTGACCTATGATAATAGCGTTGCCAGAAAAAAAATGTTTGTTAGTTCAAATGTTGAAAGTTCAATTTAAGGCCTCTAACGAAAAGTAAAACATAAAAAAGATTTCATAGTTAAGTTTTATTTTTATTTTTTCCACCTCATAACTTAAGATGTAATACGAAGAAATAAACATACAATATTAATAAAAAATGAAACAAAAGAAAGAATAAACGAACTTTTGTGAAACGAAAATAACAAATAAGAGGCTGGGATGCGACCCATTTTGACAACTTTCCATTCCGTCTGTCAATTTGTCTTGCTTAAAAGTTCGTTAGTTTTTGTGTTTTGTTAAAATAGTTGTCACTTGAATTAATTCTAAAAAAAACGAAAATCACCAACAATATTTTGCCTACAAAAAAATAGTTTTATTTCAAAATCTAGTTTTATTAACCAGGTTTTTAGTCGGAAACTAATTTTTACCAATTTTAGTAACATTTCTTAAAATTGTTTATTTCTTATGTAAACAAGTACAAATTGGATGAAAACGAAATTGTTTGAACTCAATATCTTCTATTATTCACGAGATATCAAGTACCGAACACCAATTTTCACCAATTTCGCGTACTATTTTTGGTAGATTTTATTTTTTTTATGAAAAAACAGACTTTTGGATTTTAATAAGAAATTACTGAAGGTTAAATAAAATAAGTTTGAAGCCAATATTTTTAATATAAAAAAGGAAATTTGAGTCGAAAATATATGTTTTCATTTTTTGCAACAAAAAACTACCAATTCGATTTTTCTCAAAATTATACCAGATGTCAAAAACGTTATTTTTCGTTGCACAAAACTATTTTAGCCATAAAATCAAGTTTTGTTCGTAAAATTTTCGAGGTGAGAAATATTTTTGTTCCAGTTTTTTTTATTTATAAAAAAAACGTTAATTTAATTTCTTTTTCAAAGATATATTTGTTTGGTATCACGTTTCGTAAAAAGCTTTTGCTCGTCGATAACATTTCCCATGTTTCCTAATTCTATCCGAAACTTGTTTGAATCCTGAGAAACTTTTTAGTCGATTTTAATTTTTGACATTGCATTTTCTTAAAGTGCACTTTAAAGCGTTTAAGTGTTATAAACAATTCCAAAAGTGAACGATGGTGCTTTTTGAAGCGCATATAAATAAATTAAATTAATGTCTTAATTCACTTTTAACTCGAATTACAGTGTTAATTTGTTTTAAGCACTACATAGCAATTTTTTTGCGTATCTTAAACTTAAATGCTTTCAAAATTATTTGACATTTTATAATTCTGATTTTTTTTGTGGTTTTATTAGTAGAAAAATAAAATACCAAATATTTTTAGTTCATACAAATTCAGATAGGCAGTTACAGTTTTTTTTACAAAAAATTAAAAACCGAAAAAAAATTAACAAAAGTTTGTAAAAAATGATTTTCGACTCAAATATCTTTTCAAAAATTTTAAATATTGGCTTCAAACTAATTTTATCTTATAAGAAATATTGTTTTCAACATTCGATTAAATTTTGAAAAAAATCGAATTGACAGTTTTTTTTACAAAAAATAAAAATAAAAAAACAATACTAAAACTTGGTAAAAATTTACTTTCAACTCAAATAGCTTTTCAAAAATTAAAAATATTGGCTTCAAACTTATTTTATTTCTCATAAAATATTGTTTTCGATATTCAGTAATTTTTATATAAAAATTCAACAGTCCGTTTTTTCATAAAAAATTTCGATATTCAGTAATTTTTATATAAAAATCCAACAGTCCATTTTTTCATAAAAAATAAAATCTACAAAAAATAGTACGCAAATTTGGTAAAAATTGATACGAGTACATATAGACAAACTTTTAAGCAAGACAAATCGACAGACAGGATGGGAAGTTATCAGTGTGGGTTGCATCCCAGCCTCTTTTTTATTACTTTTTTCTAACGAATACATAAAAAACATTACTTAAACAAAAAACAAAAGGTAATATTTAAAAAAAAACTTCATTATCTCAACATTTCATCGCACAAAATTAAGCGTACACTTTGTATTTATGGTTTTTTAAGTCAAGTTTTCAAAAAAATACCTTTTTTTTAAATTAAATTTGAAACCAATGTTCGTCGCAGAAATAATTTTCGTTTCAATATTCACTTCCTCATTTTTTGTAAAAATGGCAGAAAAAAGAAAAGAAACCGACATTGATACAAGTAAATTAATTTCAAAACTACATTTAAACAACAAATCTTTACGTGAAATTGGCGAAATAGTCGGCCGAACACATTCAACCGTCCAAAAAATACTTAACCCTAAACGAGCCTTTAAAAGGACGAAAAAAAATCATTTCTCAGCAAGACATACGAGTAATTTTAAGAAATTTCAAAGTAAACCCCAAAACGAGCGTACCAAACATGGCGGCCGAAATGGCGACACTTATTGAAAGACCAGTTTCAACCCAAACTTTTAGTGGGGTTCTTCGGAGAAATTATTTGAACTGCAGAGTAGCTCGGAAAAAATCTGTTATTTTCATTATTAACAAGCAAAACCGTCTTGAGTCCGCTAAAAAGCACCTAAACAAATCCCAAGTTTCTGGAATGATATTTTGTTCTCGAACGAGACCAAAATTAACTTATTTGGGTCTGACGGAAAGCAAATTGTTTGAAGAAAGCCCAAAACTTAGTTCAAGACAGAGAATTTGCTTGCTACTGTTAAGCTTGGGGAGGAAATGTTATGTTATGGGAGTAAATGGTGGCAAATGGGACTAGAAACTTTGAATTTACTGAGACAATCATGTACGAGTGAAAATTTGTATACATTCTTTAAAGAAATATGCGTCGGTCTGCAGAAAAACTGAATTCGTCAGAAACCTTTTACTTCCAACAAGATAACGATCTAAAACACACATTGTTTGCTGTGAAGGAATGGTTGCTGTATAATTTCAGAAAAAAGCACAAGACCCCACCTCAGTCATCGGACCTCAATCCCATCGAGCATTTGTGGCAAAAATAAAGCAAAGGTTGCAGAATTGCAACCCAAATAACAAAAGTCAATTGAAAGCCGAAGATTACGGAATTTTGGAAAAATATATCCCCGTCTTTTACTACAAAATTGTTGAGTCAATGCCGCGGCAACTATAAGCTGTGATTATGGCTAAAGGTGGCCCTACAAAATATTAAAATTTGAATTTCACCCATTCAATAACATTTTTGTATGCTTTGAATTCCAAATTTTGTGCCACGCATTTGATGAGAATTTTTGAAATTTTAAAATCGTCAATTCAATTTTTCTTCTTGACAGAGAAGTCAAAAACGTTATTTTTTGTTGAATATTATTATTTTTTAGATGAAATCGTTTTTTGTTCGTAAAATATTGAAGTGACAATTATTTTGGTTCAGTTTTCTGATTTATACAAAAACAAATGGTTAATTGAATGTTTCTTTTATTTTTTTATTTCATTCATTTTAAATCGCTAGCGGTATTGGTTCGAATGATATTTCGGGTGAACTTAATTTTTTTTAAAAGTCTTTTCCGCATCTTTCCATATTTTGAAAATTTATTTGAATTCAATATCTTTACTTGTTCTTGGGATATAGAACCAAAAATGGTATCCTGAACGCACGGTTCGAACGTACGTACACAGGCACAAATTAACATGATCATTAAAAATCTTTGAATTAGATTAAAAAGCCTAAAAATATCAATATGGTCAATTCGAAGTATAAACGGAAAGCATAAAATGTTTAAAAAAGGATATTTTTAAAATGTGAGCAGGTGGTTAAAAAAAATAAAGGTTGGAATTCAAAAGCAGCATTAAAATTCATGGTTTCTTATAAACTTTCCATAGAGCCAAAAGAAGACGGATAACCAATGAGAATTTTAAGGAACTAAGTAAGTTGCAAGGATTTGTATTTCTTAAAGAGACGCATTTTAAAAACCTTAAGTGATAGAGATATTCAAATTCAAGACAACTTAATTTTAAAAAAGTATTGCTTATTCTTGTGGGACAGAAAAGAAATTAATTTCGAACGATAGTAGTTAGTCGCTTCATTTTGTCCAGTGAATGCAGTTTTCCAGAGCTTTGACTTTGAATAAGTACGTCGAAAGTTTGTTATATTTATAAATCTGAAATTCACTAATCCCATTCGATGATAAGAAATTATGTCCAAGGTTGTATGCTCAAATAACTCCACCAAGTCGTTTTCGATTCATACTATTTACAATAAAATTATGACAAAATTACGGAATTAATTTTTCGGACCAACTACTCTTATCTTGTTATTCACAACTATCCGAAATTTTCAAAGTCTTGAAACAAAATGTTTATCGCTATAATGTCGTCGAAAAATTTTGTTTTACGTTTTCCCGGAATGTTTCGAGTTTTCACCAAGATTTTCCTTTTTTTTCATTCCTGAACAAACGACCAAAACATTTCACACATAAACATCAATTTTTGATTTTACCGATATCCCGAATTTTCGGAGAGGTTTTCCAAATGTTTAGTGCGATAGACTGTCTTGGGTTCAATCCCTGCCTGTGCCATCTAAACCTTATTTTACGAGTACTGCTTCTTGCGAGGAATTGACATATCCTCCAAGAGTACTTCTTGTTCTTAAAACTGCTTTTACAAATTAGCCGTTCGGATGTGGTTTCAAACTGTAGGCCCCCTTCATCCCAGAAATGGTTGAGAGTTGTAAGGCACTAGGCCCTAGTTCTCAAAAATATTATTAAAAAATTAAAGTATTTTTCATTAAAATAAGGTTGTAGAAATGTAGAAGTTTAAGAGACACACTAATTTGTTTCGAATTTAACGCCTGACTTCTAAACTTTATCAGCTTCAAGATTTTATAACATCTGTAAACATTTTTTTAAATTGGATTTCTAGTCTTAAATTTTTTTTAATGACACCGATTTGACAGTTTGATGTTAAAAGCTTTTATAGTTGAAACCCATAGATGCTAAAATAATCTTTTTTCTTATAGAATACAAAAACTTTTTGTTATGTTTTCATTAATTTTGTCTTTTTTTTATTCAAAATTCCTATCTCAGTCTCTTATTTTACACACCAGCACACCCATCTTAAGCTTTCTTAGCCATAGCCTTCTGGACGAATTCCTTGATTCCATCTCCGATCTTGCTGCCCATCAAACACTTGTGTCCACGGAACACCCAAACATCAGCACTGCTCTTCTGTTCGTTCTTGTCAACGCACTTCTCAACAATGGCAGTAGCTTCGGCTTCATCCATTTTCAACTTGAATTGCTTGACAATACGATCAACATGGTATCCTTCGTGCTCGCAGAAGATTTCCAATTTCTCGCTACAACATTGAATGTACTTGCGCACAGGCTCCTCATCGGGATAAATAAATGCCTTCAAGCTATCAACTTGTTCCGTTGATAATGGGTTGGAGGCCAAGCATTCGGCACGAATTCCCTTGATTTCTTCAAATTTCTTTGGAACCCATTCATCAGCTACAACCTATCAAGGACCAAACAATAAAATACAAATCTTTTAATTCAAGTATTCAATATTCAATGAATGGAAACACTTTGTTTTTTTTTAGGAAACACTTACAGCAGCGATTATGGCAAAAATAACTAGGAAGGTTTTCATGTTTTTAAAAATGTGTGTCCTATTCGAAGATTTCAATTAGACTAACAGCAAACGCTGGTAAGGCAGAAATATTTATAGGAGGCCTTTTTCTGCAGTGTCAGTTCTTCTTGTAGATAAGGAATTATTATATTATCTCTAATGGTTGGTCAGATTTATTGTCTAATGACATAGGTTAATATTTTTTTCTATTTGCCTGATTGATAAGAACCTTAATTTGCAGAATCTATATGTAAAATAAATAACAAAAAAAATATTTAATATATTTGTTTTTAAATGGAAATGTTTACAAATCCATCTGTCTGTTCTTCGTTGGTGTGAAGGAAATTTCCTAAAATTATAACTTATAGGTAAGAGTTATAGATACAGTCCACATCAATAGAGTGTGCCCGAAATAATTAATAGGATTGAATATCCTAATTTCTCTCAGCTTTTTTGGTCACAATTAATTTGTAAAACAACGAATTCAAGTTTACTTTCACCTTTTCTTAATTTTTGGCAGTGGTTTTTACTTTCTTAAGAGTTACTAACGATTGGTACAAACCATTTACATAATTTATCCAAGATACAAAGTGCTTAACATCATTGTAATTAACCTTGAGTCATTAAGATCGGATAAAGTATCGCTAAATTTTTAGAATTTACTAAAAACGGCAAAAAAGATTGTTGAGTGAGGAGATATGTGACTTGGTGAGACTTCGTTCAATATACATTATGAAAAAATTGTTTGAAATGAGAATAAGTTTTTGAACAAATTTTGTTTGTGTCTGTTGAAGAGCTTATTAAAAAACGTTTTTGAGCTTTCGAAATTTTAAAAAAATGTGTAATATATTTTTTTTAAATGCAAAAACTAACATTTGACAATTTTGATCATCAAATATATATCAAACAAATAACCCATGGCAGTCTTCCGGGATAATAGAAAAATATTTGCTTTTTTCATTAAAAGAAGCCAAGTGAAGAAAAACAAATTAGAGAAAGTTTAATAAAAATGTATCGCTTTGTTTTTGAGAAAAATTGAATTTTCAATTTGTATCCAACCAAATTCGCCTAACGCGAATCCGCTTAAAACCTTAATTTCCAAATTTAAAGTCAATCGTCCCAATTGTTTGGGCTCTAGGAGCAAGAACAGGCAGACACAGAGACGGACGGACTTCTATACCATCGTTATGTCATGTTTGATTACAATCTCGAGTTCGAGATTTCTATATAATTCGTATAAATTCCAAGTAAGTTTTCATTTCCCTTCCCTGACCACTCTCAAACTTGGTTTATTAATAGCCATAATTTTTAAAAACATAAATTATTATTTGGAAACTTAACTTCGATCTTTAAAACCCCCTTAAATTTTGTTTCTACAATCAAAACCAAAGTATATTTAGTTATATTTTTCGGATATAAGTCTAAAACTTATTTCCCTAGTCTACCTTTTTCATATTTTTTTTACAGAGTGCCTCTAGAATGGTGGAGTAAAACTGTTTTTACCAAAAATAAATGCAAAAAATGTTTCTACAAATTGATTGAAGAGTAGAAGGTTTGTTTTATTTTGGTTCAACTTTTTTAAATGCTTACGTGAAGTTTGATATAACAGCTGTCGCTTGTTTCTTTATTAATTAATAAATATGAAACACTCAATGTTTGACCCTATAGCAGAAAGGGATTTGCGAAATTTCAATAAAGTAAAGTTCCACCATTAAAGCTTGTAAGTTTGGAGTTGTAAAATTAATAGTGGACTTAAACAGACTTTCTAAGCAATTTGTATGTCTTTGGTTGTTTTACCGATAGTTTTCCAAACAATGTTCAGTCTTGGATAGACATTCTTTTTTTAACCGCACACCAAGAATGTGAATTCTTTACCCAATTTTTGTTTCCGTTTTCAAAATTTAAGATCAATGTGCACCGTTATCTCCTCTTCCTTTGTTTAGTGTGTGAAAATTGTAAAATGGAAATATATGTGCCTTTTTACTTGTTCCTACCAAAAACCATAACTTAATTAAACCTTACACCACTCAACACTGTTTTCTCAGCAACTTCGAAAAAATTGTCCAATAAATCCGTAGTTTTAATATCGTTACTTAAAATTACTTGTGACCAGAGTTTTATAAGCAATAAACACTTAAATTATTATGTCTGATTAAATATTAACCTAGAGCAAGTTTATATGATCTTACTAGGGCTTAAAAAGGTGAACTAATTTGCAATTTTGTTTGCCTTTGCTTATATGCCAACATAAAGTCCATATGTTTAATTAAATGAACAGTGAACATTGATACGATTTTATTTCAAGCAACCATTAAATGAATTGGTCAACCTATTAAGGGAGATAAGCTCAGCAAATATGTTCTTCAAATAACCTTTGTCTATGATAATTCTATGAAAACAGATTATTAAAGGTAAATATGTAGCTTTATTTTTGTTCAGAATTATAAAATACAAACCATATTTATTTTACAAAAATAATGTAGTAGAGAGGTCAATAACATTTTAATTGCTTTATTCATTATTTAGAAAGATTTCCGATAAGCTTTGTTTCGTTCTATTAAGTAAATAACAGAAATTAAATTTAAAAATTAACATGTTTAATGAAAGGGACGAGTATTTTTGGAGAACATCAGCGATTTTTGTGGTGCCTTATTTTAGTGAACTATTTTTTTGGCAATATTTAATGTTGTTTTTGTGTTTTTGATTTGGAAAATATTTTCAGAATTAGGAAGCACTCTTGTTAGGTTCTTAATTTACTGTCGTGGCTAAATTTTGTATCACATATTTTAATTATCATAAATATAAATAAATAAACTCATAGGGCAAACCAAAACCAATTAATTTTTAACTTGCCATAGAAAGTTATTGTAATGGTCCGATTTGTCAAATTGAAAATTTCGACATTTAGAAATATGTCTGTGCGTGAGTCTGTTCGTACGTCCGTTCGTCCGTACGTACGTACGTTCGCGACGTTTTTTCGTCGTCCATAGCTCAAGAAGCAGAAGACATATCTACTTCAAATAAATTTGATTGCACAGACAATAATGCAGAAAGATGTATAAAGGGCTTTCAAGAAAATTGGGTTGGTTGTTTTTCTTACCATACCTAGCAGTTTAAAAAACAAATTGAAAATTTTGGTTAACCCCAAATATCTCACAAACTAATGACGCTAGAGACTTGAATTAAATTGTATATTATACATAGTAACGTAGCACCCGTGGCATGATAGTTAGTGTATTGGACTGTCATGCCAGAGGTCTGGGCTCGATCCCTGCCTATGCCATCTGAAGTTTTATTTCACGGGTACTGCCTCTTGCGAGGAATTGAAAAATTCTCCAAGAGTAATTCTTCTCATAAAAAGTGCTTTCTCAAAAATTTTCCGTTCGGATTTGGCTTAAAACTGTAGGTGCCCTCTATCCCTGACAACAGTACTCGCACACAGGAATGGTTGAGAGTTGTAAATCACTAGGCCCTAGTTCTCAACGGACTGTTGCGCCACCATCAATTTATTTATTTTGAAACCAAATAACTGTTTTTTTATAAATCAAAAAAACTGAAAACAAAAATTGTGATCTCGAAAATTTTATGAATAAAAAATGATTTTATCTCCAAAACAATTTTGTACAACGAAGGTAAAATTTTGAGAAAAATATATAAAAACCTATTAATTATTTAAAAAGGTTTTTCCTTTTTTGTTGTTTTTAAATTTTAATTTTTTGTATTCAAAACGAATACATTTTGGTTCTCATCTGTGGAACCATTTGTTTAACAAATTTTTGTTTAATTGTTGTCCACTGATGATGGTTTCGCAACTGAGAACCAAAATGTATTCGTTTTGAATAAAAAAAATAAAATTTAAAAACAACAACAAATTTTGGCCTTTTATTACGATTTTTGCGGCCAATAAGGAAAAACATTTTAAATAATTAATTAATCCAACCACAAACCTGGCTAAATCATCACAAATTAATTGTGAATTTAATTATAAAAACCTAAATAAAACATTACTCAAAGTTGGTAAAAATTGATATTCGACTCAAATATCTTTTCAAAAACTTAAGATTATGCTTCAAACTTATTTTATCTTATAAGATATATTGTTTTCAACATTCGTACAAAAGAGAAAACCTAACAAAAAAAAATACTAAAACTTGGTAAAAATTTACTTTCGAAAAAAAATTCAAAATATTGTCTTCAAACTTTTTTATTTCACAGAAATTATTGTTTCCGATATTCAGTAGTTTTTTATAAAAATCCAACTGTCCGTTTTTTCATAAAAAAAAAATGTAGGTTCGGTCCTTGATATCTCTCAAATTATTTTCTTTCATCCAATATGTACAAATTTATGAAATGATACTAAAGTTGGTAAAAATTTGTTTTCGACTACAAATCTATTGAACAAAACTATATTTTTTAACTAAACTATTTCTTTATATGAAAAATATTGTTGGTAATTTTACAATTTTAAAGAATAATTAAACTGACAACTTTTTTAACCCAACACGAAAAACTAGATGCAAGCTTTTAAGCAAGACAAATCGACAGACGGGATGGGAAGTTGTAAGTGTGGGTCGTATGCCAGCCCCTTTTTTCATTTTGAAATAAAGTAAAGTAACGACTTTGATAATGCCTTAAGACTCCCCCTAAATGAGCTCGATCTGGGAGAGTAAGTCCAGGTTCAAGTAAGACTGGCGTAGAAGAGAAGTCATTAGTACTGCCAATTCCTTCTGAGTCAGTTGTTGTGCAATCGGAGCCATTGGTGTGATTATAAATGCAAACTAACGACTAAACGTTAGAATGTTGCATACCGAGCAATGCGGGTGGATAGGATAGACAGAAAAAATCAGCTTGAGAAAACAACTTGATCTGTGAACTTGAATAAAGCCGAGAGCATGGTCCGCGCCACGTGCGGAAGTTCCACCAATCCTTCCGAAACATGACGCAGTATACACCACGCTGCTCATATTGCAAAGACGTAAAGGGAAATCTGATTACCCAGTTCTCAAACATACTGGAGCTCTTGGAAGTTAACTTTAATGAATTGTCAAACGATCAGCTCAGTGCAAAAGTGTAGGCTCCAGCTTTTCAAGAAGAAAGAGGCTGTAAAAAGAGTCAAACAAAAGAAAACCCCTTTTACATCGAGCAGTTCTTGAAAGTATAGTACACATATGGGAACATGAAGTGAAGCAGTCTTCACAATAAGTTTTTATATGTCCCATACACAAGAAAGGAAATGTCACAACATACCGCAATTATAGAGGTATCACGTCGTTGAACCTATACGATACTGTCCTCTATTCTACAAGATTGGATAGCCATACATACACTATCATCGGACAATATCAGTGTGGCCTTATCCAAGGCAAATCAACAACAGCAGACGTGATTCTAAACCTTACGCATGCGAAGGACAAATTTTTTAACATTTAATATTTTAACTTATTATAAACATAGAGTTTAAGGCCGCCTACGGAGTATAACCAAGGTAGAAGTCATGTAGGTTATGAGATAATTATAAATCCCAAATAATTTGCCAAGACTTTGTAATTTATGATCATGATCATGATCAATATAACAACCAAGTAAAAAGAGCCCGATTTTTATCCAGACCAATCAACATATACAATGGACTCTGACAAAGGGATGATTTGGCCTGCCTCTTTCCAACTTGGTTTTGGGGAAAGCAATCTGTGGCTCTAGCACGTTCCGAATCGGAGCCATAGTCACCAGGTCCAGCCAGATACTGGCCTACCCGAACTACATCGGCATTATCGGGAGAACCGAACCCAGATCGAGCAGCCGGTGCGCGGTGGCGGCGGCCGGCGGCGCTGCGATAAAAAAATAGAAGAAAAATACACGGGAGGTTGCTTAAAGCAAACAGCGTCATCTTTGATCTGTCTCTTTAAATCCAAATACCATAACTACTAAGCTGCTGCCGTATAGGACGATGGTTCTGCTATTTTTAACATATGGATCAGAGATCTCCTAGGCACGTTGGAGAGAGCTTCAATCATATATTGATATTGTGAAAAAAAATTGTGCTCGGTAGACTCCGGTGAGCTCGACACCTGACTCGTATAAGTGAGGAGGAACTAACTCGGAATGTCCTTTGTATTACAAAGACAGTGACTAACGTGATAACGTCGGCTCGCGATCGGTTTAAATAGGTGATTTATTGTATGGTACGAGGACAAGATCCCAGTTATCGAGCCGATGATGATAACGATATTCACATAATATCAAAATTAATAGCATAAGAAGTAAAGTATATTTAAGTACTGAACAAACACTAAACCATTTAGAGCTATAAAATTTCGAAATCTGTAAATTAGGGATCATTAAAAATTAAAGGTGACCGGAGGTAAATTGTTCTCATCTTAGTTAAAGCCTTGAGCCCTTGAATGATTAGATATGAGATTGCTGTTGCAGTGATTGGCTCATGTAACATATGTACATTTTCGTCTATGGACTAAAAGTTGTCTAAAATCATTAAGATCTGATAATACGAATGGATTCTTATCTTCTTATTCATACAATGACAAAATTCAACAAATTGATATCCACAATCTGGCTATTTTTGTCAGGTGCTCTAATTCTCATTGAGTTACCCTTTTATTTGTCTATATGCAGTTCGGAAATTATCAGAACCATTAAGTATTCTAAGTCGCAAAAAAAGCAATTACTAAATAATTGAGTGAAAAAAGACACAATATAATATTAAAATCTACTTTCTCCACCCATTTATCTGATATTCACTATCTGGCCAATGGCCACATATTTGATTCTATTTACTTTTATATCCTTGGAAGGACACTTATATGGATATAATACCTTTCTACATATGAATAAACAGTTGCATAGAAAGTTTATTTCCACTTATTTATATTGTTTCCAAGAAACACCTCCAAAGCAATATTTTAAACTCAAGAAATGTATAACCTCAACCTAATTTAAGGATCCGTATAGGAAATGTAAACCTTTTCGTATTTTATTGGCATTTTATCACCACGATAAAGTAAAGTTTTCAAGCCAAGTTGCATGATACCCTAAGAACAACCTTGCTCGATATAAATAATAAACCCTTCTATTGCATAAGAATTTACCTCCTGCTTTGATAAAAGCTACAGAACTTATTTTTGTTTAAATTTTCTTTTAAAAACCAATTTCAAAAAGTTTAATAATTTGCAAAACAAACTCTAATCTAAACCTACGCAGCTAAACTGAGTGCCACAATTTGTATGTAAATAAACAATTAAAATCTCGTTACTATAGAACGCAAACGAATATTGCAATTACTATATTTAAGCTAATCAACCGTAGTTAACGTCAAAGTCTCTATATAACGCTCTACCTTCCTGGATTCTTAAAGGCCAGCCAAAATGTACTCTATCTGTACTTTATCTATGAGTCCATAAACAACTTCACAGTTGTTGGATTGGCACAGTAGCACAGTCGCATTAATAAATTCAAGAGCTTAAAACTATAGAATTAAAGTAGGTACTCTACAACTGTCAATTAATTGACACATTCTCGTGCGTACCTCAGCCTTTCTTGCCACCACTCTTGGAAGCACTTCAACTGAAAAGCAAAATTAAATATTTGCTAAACTTTTTCTTTTTTCTTCAATAAATCAATAAAACTTTGTTCTCTTTTCTTTTTCCACTGTAGATAGGTATTTAAGTTCAAAAAATGTGTTTCCAATAGGCTTATTATTTAATGTAGTTGGCCAGGCCACTAAAGAACTCTACAAAACAATAGGTACCTTAGTTTCAAAGCTTTTTAAGTCGACAACAAGGTCTGTAATACTCGAATAGTTTTTGTATCTCTTTGTAATGATAATTATTGTTCTCTTTATAGATATTATTTCTCTTTCCACAAACAGATTCAAGTTAGTCAATTAATTTATTATTGTTAGGGATTTCATTCATATAAATTTAAATGACGGTCTTGAAATTGAACTTTAGTCCATGGAAACAAGTTTGTGTGTAGACATACCTATAGATACATTTTATGTAACATCTGAGTCTGTGCTTTTAGATAATTTCTTTATTATTATGGATTATTTTTTTATTCTCGTATAATAAAGCAAGAGTGGCTATGCATATGCAAAGCGTAAAAGATATACTTCTTTTTTTACTTAGGTATAAAATTTTAATGTAGGGTAATGTAGTACCCGTGGCATGATGGTTAGTGCGTTGGACTGTCATGCAAGGAGTCTTGGGTTCAATCCCTGCCTGTGCCACCTTAATTTAAAAAATTAATTTTCACGGGTACTGCCTCTTGCGAGGAATTGACAAATCCTTCAAGAGTAATTCTTGTCATGAAAAAGTGCTTTCTCAAATTAGCCGTTCGGATTCGGCCTTAAATTGTAGGTCCCTTCCATTCCTGACAACAGTACTCGCACACAGGAATGGTTGAGAGTTGTAAGTCACTAGGCCCTGGTTCACAACGGACTGTTGCGCCACCCCATTTGATTTGATTTGATAAAATTTTAATATAGCTAAACACAGATAAATATAAATATAAATATAAATATTAACATTAATATGAATATAAACATAAATATATATCTAAATTTATATATATGAATACCTATAAGTATAAATATAATATAAAATATGATCTTAAATTACGTGTCCCGATGTTTGTTCGCGATTGACATCTTTACTACTTAACCGATTTTAATCAAATTTGTACACCATGTGAAGTTAGATCCAACTTGAAAGATGGCTTTTATCTAAATTTATGATTGCAATATTATTTTACTGCAAATTATTTGTCTATAAGTTTACAGTAACAATTATCTGTAAGCTTCAAACGACTCTTATAAAACTAGCTCAGTCATTCGGCTATTTTGGCAGCCAATAATGTTGATGTTGACGAAACTTACTTAGAGATACAACTGTTTTTACAAGGCGATCCGATGTCTTTTTAATCAATCGATACTGATGTTGTTAGTGGAAATGATGATGAAATCCAATTGAATTTTCAAATTCACTAGATATACCTGAAATGTCATTTCATAATGTTCGATTCAAGATTAGTTCACCTTTTATTCTCCTGCTTCATTTGAATCCACCTCAATTATGCGACATTACATGTTTGGTCATAAAAAGATCACCGGAAACATTCTTGAAGCAGCCATTTCATTTGGAAAATTTAAAGGAAAAGTGGTCTTGTTGCCACGTATTCCGATGATACCAGATTCTATCATACGAGTACCCTTCAGAAGGTTAAAGTTTCCAATTAGTTTGGCTTTTGTCAAAATGTTGTGCACTGATTGGTGCTAAATTAAAAATATTTATAATTCAAATAATAAAAATTATTATTAGACGATTTTTAACTATCCGCCCTACCTACCTCATTTTTAATTACTAAATTGTTATTTACTAAAAACTTTGTAATATACTCATTTGTTACAAACCTGAATACAAATAAAAGTGATGTTTAGATTTAATTTAACAAATCCCAAACCAGTAAATTTTAAAACCAGTTGTAACGTTACAGTCTTCGTAAAAAAGTATGGTGTTGCCCATGTCTGATATTCTTCTACCTTAAACAGAGCACAACAATGTCTTATGAAAAAAAAAATGTTAGCCACAGCAACGCGTGGCCAGGTCAGCTAGTAAAAATATAAATATGAAAGAAAAAAAGAGGGAGGGATGCGACCCACACTGATAACTTCAAATCGAAACTGTCTATTTGTCTTGTTAAAAAGTTTGTACTTTTTACGTGTTAGGTTTAAAAGTTGTTAGTTGAATTATTTTTACAAATTTAAAAAATTACCAACAATGTTTTTCATATAAAGAAATAGTTTAGTTTGAATATCTGGTTTTGTTAAATAGATTTTTATTGTACAAATTTTTCTTACCAAATTAGTAGCATTTTTTAAATTTTTACAAAGTAGATGAATGAAATTAGATTTTTCTCAAAATTTTACTGAATGTTAACAATAATATTTTTTAAAAGATAAAAGTAGTTTAAAGCCAACATCTTTCAAAGTTTTTAAAAGATATTTGAGTTGAAAATGTATTTTTATCAACTTTGAGGTTTATATTTTTTTATAAAAAAAAACTGTCAATTCGATTTTTCTCAAAATTTTACCAGATGTTGAAAACGTTATTTTTCGTTGCACAAAATCGTTTTGGAGATAAAATCATTTTCGAGGGGAAACATTTTTTTTTTCGGTTATTTAGATTTATAAAAAACCGTTTTCTGGATTTTTTCAAAAATAGCTCGGAACGAGTTGTAGAGATTGTTTGTAAAGGAAAAAAGACTGATATACTCGTAGAAGTCATAAGCCCATAATTAGTATAGGGAAAAGGAAGGCGAAAGAGAAGGGGCCTGTCTGACGTTCCTTTTCGTAGTTTAAATAAGGTATATAAGGCACGACCCCATCTGCGGCACTGGACACCTTACTCTACCTAACAACTCTTGACATGTGTTTGGGTGTTGGATCATAAGTTTTTGATTTACTTGACATATTTAACAAACAAATAGCAGCAAGCTCTGCTATTCACCTCAAAACTTCGTCGCAGTGGACTTACAACAACATTGGCTACTCCGTAATTCTTAGGTATTAAGAATCAATTCCAAAGCACGCAGACTACACCATCCCCCACCTTCAATTCGACAGAAATTTCCAGATTTCTATACCTCCCAGATCTTTTTCGGAGGATAAGACATTCCTGATGGAAGATGAGTCAATCCATTTCTATACCAGATGGGTCAGGTGGAGGTGTGTACTCTGAACGACTGAAATTAATTCTCTTATTCCGCCTTCCCAATCATTGTAGCGTGTTCCAGGCGGAACTTTTGGCGATAAAGGAAGTGCTGTCCTGGCTTAAAGAAAACGTGATATCAACATCTGATATCCGTCTTTTCTCAGATAGATAGGCCGCTATCAAATCTCTGGACTCTGTCTCTACAAACTCTATAACAGTCCATAACTGTCGATCATCTGTAATGGAGATGGCACAATAGTTTAATATTTACCTTTGCTGGGTGCCGGGCCATGGAGACATTCCAGGTTACTGTAAGGCAGATGAGCTCGCCAGGAATGGTACAGTACAGCCCATCCTACCACGTTTGGCACGTACTGGCATACCAATCGCTACTTGTAAACTGCTGCTGATGCAAGACGCTCGCTGTGAGGAGGACAGGCACCTGGTGGAACAACATCACCACGTGTCAAGCCACAAAAAACATCTGGCCAACACTGGATTTAAAACGTTGAAGGTGCTTGCTCTCTCTAAGCAGATCGCATATAAGCTCGATAATGGTGTCATAACCAGACACTGTCTAATAGGAAAGCATGCCACGAGACTAGTCGTATTCTCAAATGAATTTTGCAGAAGCTGGACGAGGAAGAGGAGGAAACAGTTCTTTATCTTCTCTGCACATGCCCTGCTCAAGATTCATGTGGTATCACAATGGGTCATTAAACTGGCCATCTTGAACAGCCACTATAACCTAACCTAACCCAAACCTTCGTTAAGACTTTTTGGTTTACAATGATAATAGAGAGAGAGAGAAGTAGAAAATGCTTTTGAAAAGTTTGGAAACATAACAACTTCAGTGTTTGATCTTTCCAAAGTTTGGGAAGCAAGCTTGAGAAATGTAAAGACGAAAATGGTAGCAATTTTTGTTTAAATATTGCAGACAAACCATCTGGAACAGGAGAGAAATCATTTTGAAGTAAATTTATCATTTTGTCAAAATTTCGAGGACCCATCTGATTAATTTGCATTTAGCTACTCCAAAACAGCGTAGTTTCAAGTGATTTTTCGTTATTGTTGAGATAAGGAACAAAACTTATTTTGTCGATATAGGATATTTTACAATTAATACTTTATGGATATTTATACATACTAGCATCAATAATTGTTGTCTTCATGGGTTTTTTTCAATAAAAGGCTGCATTTTGATATTTAAAGAAAAACAATTTCAATTCAATTTATTTGTATTTAACAATTTGGTATTTAACATTGCATTAGACCTTGTCTTTCGAGTGGCCACAAAAAATATGTTAAACCACAAGATTTAACAAATTGCGATTACCTCTTCAAAAGTAACACGTGAGGAAACTATTTTTTTCTAAAACTGCAACCTAAGGTCATTATAGTGGCGCAACAGGGCCTAGTGACTTACAACTCTCGACCATTCCTGTGTGCGAGTACTGTTGTCAGGAATGGAATTTTTAAATATGTATTTATGTTAAATTCGTTTTAAACACTGTTCAAATACAGGGGCCTCCCGAAACAAAATTGTAAAATTTGAACATACATAATTATGATGCTTATGCTAGATAGAAGTACACCGAAACCTTTAAAACATGATTTCATTGTACTTTAACGTCATTTTCATAAGCCACGGAGGACCAGGATAATATAAGTAACATATTTCAAATATTGCATTGTATTTCCCCATTGAATTTGGTTTATTTGTATCAGTTTTTACTTTTAAATTCATGGCGTGAATTAGTAAATAAATTGAGTTTTTATCTTTATTTAATATCTTTTAATTGAAGTAGAAATCCATTATTCATGTTAATTTCCCACAAACATAAACCAATGTCTCAGATTAAGCAAATAAAATTTAATTGTCTATTGATGAAACCAAATTATCAATAATGCCAATCTAATCAATGATATAGAAACATAAATAAAATAAATTAAACACGCTATGCGATTTGTATAAAAACTCCCACCACATTTAATAAGTCTTATAAAAGCTCACTCATCACAACCAAAACAATAATAAAGTTCAGCCAAGCAATGCATTGGTTGGTTCCGTGTAAAATGTTCATCTCTCATGTGCCATCCTCTTTAAATCTATTTTTGGAATACTACCCCCAATGAGGTGAAAAATTGATGAGACTTACTTCCTATTTAACAACCAAAAAGAAAGAAAACAAAAGATTTTAAGCTACCAAAAGCCAGGGACAAAGATAGAAGCCAGAGGCAGAAACCTAAGGCAGAAGCCTGAAGTCCAAAGCCCATATACCAGAACCAGAACACCAAAGCCAATGCAAAAGTAGTGCAAAATATCGTCACGTCAGTTTATTGTTCAATGATGCCAAAAGTTCCCCCTAAGAGAAGCTTTCTCGAGCTATTTTCTCTCTTTACATGCTTTTATTTTCATTCTCGCTTTGTTGTGGATATGGATACGAGTATGATATATGAATCCAGGCTTGCCAGCTGCCAGATTGGGCTATTTAAAGAAAATTGGGCTACTTAAAATGTTGCATGACAGCTCGCTAAAAGTTGCCCAAATCTTATCTTGGCCGATATTTGACATCTCACAAATAAATGATGTTAAGAGAACCTTTTTAGTATCAAACTTAAGCGTCAGCAAGGCTCTAGTAAAAGACTTAGTCGTTTTTCAAATACAAATACATTCTAATTGAAGCCTCACTGTCATTTAAATTGGGCTATTATTTGGGCTAATTGAGCTACAAATAGCTTTAAATTGGACTATCAAGCTATTTCAGGACATGGCAACCCTGATATCAATATGGCATGGTCGACCGACGACGCAACGTCATGACGATGTGGTGTGTGGCGTGTGGGGTGTGTATTGTTTAATTTCTGTTTCTGGAGAAGTGTAGACGGAGAGCAACTGGAATCGAAATCGTCAACAAAAGCAAAGTCAAAGTCAGTTACAAAAAGCTATCAGTCTAGTTTAGTCGCTTGCTATTGCTACTTGAGGAGGGACTTCATATACCTATTTGCTTTATCACTCTCACTCTGTTTGTTCAAATAAACTTCTGTCAATGTGCGAATGCATCGGCGGTGCAAGAAATACTTACCCTGCCAGACCCGCCGATTGTCGGGGAGAGTGTGTTTTGTCTTTTAAACTGATTGATAGTGATAACTTAGTCTCTTCGCTGTCGGAAGCGTGTAAAACGACAAACGACGAATAAACGGTTTTCGAAGTCGAAATAAGGAATTCGAGGCTATACGAGTCTTCATTATGGTGCAAGACGAAAATGAAATGCCAGAACTTTTACAAATTGTAAGTCAATATAAAAAGAAGGCGTGTGCGGTGGGCCAATATTATATTTAAGTCAAAAAGTTGTGACAGTTTGTCAATATTTTCATAACACCTTTCTACACCAAGTACCTACCCCTCCACCTTATATCTAATCAATTTATCGACAAGTGAGCGCTTATCGTTTGCTAAGTTTATGGCCCAAAACAAAAACGTCCTTGACCTTGTATCTCTTTGTTTTTCTAATGTAAGTTCTCGCTCGCTGTTTGTGTGTGTCTCCCTCTCTCTGGGAATTCCGCTCTGAAAAAAGTATGTGAACAAACAAACTTGTGTGCCAGTGAGCAAAGTTGTGCGTCTCTGCCTCCATGTTTATGCATATGATGGCTTCTTTTGTCCCGCTATCGCTATCTGTCATCTGTTTCTGGTGTGTTGGGGGTGTAATCAAGATACAGGAATTCAGTGAGGGTGAAGTGACAGAAAAATGTAAATTTGATGTCCCAAAAGCTCATCTCTCCAAAATGGGAAATCAACAGTTTTGTTTATTGAATATATTGTTTGCTTGCATGCTCCCGCTTAACGGTGGCGCTGCAAGCTGGCGGAATGAAGGCGTCGTGAGCGGCGAAGACCGGCAAGATAAAATAACACATAATCAGCCAGAGTCAGCAGCGTAAAGCGTTTTAATGTGACACTTTTGCATGTTATTGTGATTTGTTTTTCCATTTCGTCAATTTCTTTGTATTGTTTGTTTTTATTGTTTAATTTTTGTTTTTTTATTTATAATTTATAAGAAAAATGAAATCCAAAAAAGTATTAACAAAACAATTCCGTAAAAAGGTGAGTTTCTTTGTTTCCTTTGTTTGTTTAAATTAAATCGAATCAAACGTTGATTTATTATTGAAATGAGTAAATTTTCTGTTACTCTCAATTTGAATCAATAATATTTGATTAAAAGCGATTGGGAATTTATAAAATTTGTTTGTTGGATGCTTAAGTAATCTATTTACTGTAATGCGACGCATCAACAGGTGTGGAGTATTTTTAGATTTAAGAAAAAATGTCTTTGTGCTGTTTAGTTGGGGGCTGTCGTGGCTGTGGAGAGAACGATTGAACACGATTGATTAACCTTATTCTAATTCCGGCGGGAAAATAAGTTTTTGAGGAAAATGTGTGAAATCAACAAGTACAGTATTTTGCTTATTTTTGTATGATGTGGTTTTTTGATGGAGATTTCTAAATTTACTCATTTCAATTCTGTTTTTATAGAACATTTTATTAATATTATTAACAGTTTGTTTTTATTTTGTATGAAGTAAGTACGCAATAGATATATCGAGGTACAGTGGTAGTCCAGTATATAATAAATTGGTTTTTATTTAACGTTTTTTTTTTTAAATCTTTAATGAAAACTTCAAAGCAAAGATATGTTTTAAAGAATTTCAAAATGTTTAATAGGTGACCATTTTTGACTGTTAATTTGGTAGTTTTTTGTGGGTTTATAGTAAAAATTGTTTAATTTTTGACATGAAGCTCAACAAAATATCCATTAAAAGTATTCGTGGCGTGATGTATAGTGCGAAAGTATTGTCACGATTCTGCGTTGAAGTCCTTCCCGTGCCAGCTAAAAGAACCGGCTTTTGCCTTTTGCGCGAAATTGATGCTCAAATAATTTGACACATTAACTGTAGGAACCTTATACGTCTGACACTACTCGCATATATAGATAGGGTTGACTTGATAACTTGTTGTAAGTAATCAGGATCTGTTTTCTAAAAGCTGTAGAGGCACTTATTTTTTGTATTTTATGTACTCATTTTTTTAGAAAATTCGTGTAGATTATACAATATAGACGAGTTTTATAAAAAATGATTTAGTTTGTATATTAAGACTTAGAAAAATACCTTTTTTCGATATACATTTAATTTGCAAACTGCTTAATCGAATATCAAATATTTCTAAGCAGTTTGAAAATGTTGCGACATGTAGCAATCTGATATCAAGATCTTGACCAAGTCTTCATTGTACCTTTTCAAATATACATAATTAGGTACCTGCTTAATGGGAATGTTCAGTTTCTTTTTGCTTATGTTAAGAATTATTTAGCTTTTTCATCACATTACTTGAATTTTAAAAAACCTTTTTAAGTATTCAATCTTTATAAAATAAGCAAATAAAAATAGCAATTGAGGCAATATTTTTACTCCACTGTAATTTATAGAACAAAAAAAAATAGGTACCTATCTTAATGTAATTTAGTAAGTACTAGAATTAACGTTACGCACTTTTTATAGCAATGTATCGATCACAATAATGTTTATATTAGTAACAAAATTTAATTGAGTACCAAACATAATACATGACTGGAAATTTTAAATAATATTAGGTTTATAATATTTCATTAATGTTACTATAACTTTTTGGTGCTAAAGAAAGTAAAAAACAGGCAGAATTGTATGTAAATTAGTTTTTCTTATCTGGATAAAGAATTCACCGGCAGTATTAAATAAATCTTAATATAAACTTCCTAGAGGAAGTTATTGTAATGGATCCAATTTGTCAAATTGAAAATGTTAACATTTCTCCATGTTTCAAGTTCGAGTCGAAATAAAAGATTTTTAGAAAGATGTCTGTGCGTGTGTGAGTACGTTCCTTCGTACGTCCGTACGTTCGCGACGTTTTTTCGTCGTCCATAACTGAAGAACCAGAAAAGATATCGACTTCAAATAAATTTGTATACACATAATAATGAAGAAAGATGCAGAAACGGCTCTCAAGAAAATTGTGTGGATGGTTTTTTTACCATTCCACTTTAAAAAAAGGTGAAAATGTTGGTAACCAATAAATATCTCACGAACCAATAACGATAGAGACTTGAATTAAATTTTATATTATATATTGTAACGTAATACCAAATCGGTATATTTTTGGAAGAAAATACAATTAACGGTTTTTTTTATAAATACAAAAAAATTAAGAAAAAAATTTGTCACCTCGAAAATTTTACGAATAGAAATGATTTCATCTCTAAAACACTTTTGTGCAGCGAAAAATAAAGTTTTTAACATCTGGTAAAATTTTGAGAAAAATCAAATTGACAGTTTTTTTTATAAAAAATAAAAACGTAAAAAAACATTACTTAAAGTTGGTAAAAATTGAATTTCGACTCAAATATCTTTTCAAAAACTTGAGATTATAGCTTTCAACTAATTTTCACTTGTAAACAAAATTTATTTTTAACATTTTAAAAAATATTGAGGAAAATCGAATTGACAGTTTTTTTTTTTTAAATAAAACTCTAAAAAAACAATACTAAAATTTGGTTAAAATTTACTTTCGACTCAAATAGCTTTTCAAAAATTAAAAATATTGGCTTCAAACTTATTCAATTTCACAGAAAATATTGTTTTTGATATTCAGTAATTTTTATATAAAAATCCAACAGTCCCGTTTTTTCATAAAAGATAGTACGCAAATTTGGTAAAAATTGATACGAGTACATATAAACAAACTTTAAAGCAAGATAAGTCGACAGACGGGAAGGGAAGTTATCAGTGTGGGTAGCATCGCAGCCTCTTTTTTTTTAATTCTATATCTCAAAAATGGAACAGTAGTTTTTTTACGATATTCAAATGTAGAGCGTATAATTTACAATCATTAAACAACTTCATACCAAAAATATTTTTGGAATAAAATTGAAAAATTTTATATATACAAAATTTATTTTAAAAAACAAACCGCTCTAACTATTTAATGCAGTTGGTACAAATTTGTTTTTTTAAATATAACTATTGTAAATACCAATGATGGACGTGTAGCGCCACTGCATCGAATTAACGAATATGATATTTTTAATCAACAATATCAATTTTAAAATGTCTATCAACAAGTATTATCTTGGTACCATTTTATATGTGATTTTAATATATTATTCTTTAAGAATTTTCACACATATTTTACTTGCCTATATAAAAGAATAAATACTTAGTACAAGGTTAAGAAACGGGCCAAAAAGAGTATATGAATTTTGTATTAGAATCACTTTTTTAACGTATATATACACATTATACCTGTAAAGATGTTACGTACAACCTCTACAACTATTGCTTACGAGTCACTGCATAACTAAAATCCAAAACACATAAGAGTCTGGTTGTAAACAACACATGAATAGCAATTTCTTGCACTTGTTAGTTTGCTTGTTTCTTTTAAAATTTAACGAATAAAATGAACTTAACGTAATAACTCCGCTTAGAACTTGTTGGAAAGAAGGAATGTGATTGGATTGTAGTAAGTACCTTCTACGTGCTAATAACATTTATTTATTATCATCATAAACATGGCTGAGCACGCCAATAAACAATTCTTTATTCGTTTTAGACAACTGCCTAACTACACAACCAATAGGCGATAGCTTCACAACTTAAACATACGTGTAACACGCTCTTCCTCTTTCTTATCTTCAGATAATTTACTTTCCATCCTGGTTCTTCTAATATAAAATTAAAATAAAGCTATCCAAAGGAAAAAGCTTTGAACGAACTAGTTAAATACACAAACAATTGTTTTCGTTAAATATGCTTTCAAGTATTTTTTATTTTCTGGATGAGATATCCTAGGATGAGTTGTGTCTTGGGATGAATCACAGGTTTTTAGACCAATCAAATTGCATTTATATCTTTGAAGACAAACTTATTTTACAGGTTTATTTTTAAATCTTCATATTAGAACGAACTTGGCGTGCCCTTTTCGGTTTTGGCTCTCCTGGACTCTCCCATTGGGATGATTGGGCTTTGGTTTCGACGTCATAACCATATACCCATGATTCGTGACCATCAGTTATAACCCTTTTGAGTAGATCAGGAACATTATTGACTTCGTTCAACATGTCTTGGGCAATGTTCATGCCGTGATGCTTCTGTTCAAAAGTAAACAATTTCGGAACGAATTTATTTTCAACAGGAAAAAAAGCCGAGTACGCAAAGTCAAGTCTAAAAACAACATATGCTCATAGTCAAAACTGTGAACATATGATAGCGTCATGTGTGCCAACACAAACAAAAATGCGAAATTCAAAAAGTTAAACTTACTTTTTGATCACACCTTGTAAACTAGCAAATTTGTATGCATTCTAAAAGCTAAGTGTTCAAGTATGCTTAAGAACTAATTCTTAGCACGGTTGCCAGCTTGGTTTACGACCAAATTTGGTCATAATTTTCTTACTTTGTCACATGGTCATTTCTTATTCCATTTGGTATCTTTTTTTAAGAAACTAAAAAAAAACTCGACTCAAAAATAAAATACATGTCTAAAGTAGATACTTTTTTGTAAACGGTAAATGTATTTAATTGAACGCACCCAATACTATCTTTGAATGCACACGTTGAATGCATTCATTCCACAATTTATTGACAGATGGCTCAACATCTCAAAAATTTACATATCAGAATTTTGGAAAAAGGTCGATTATCATTAAACGGTTTAAATGAATATTGTTTTCGAAATTTAGTTAAGTTCGTTTATATGTAACTTGATTATACTTCCTCAAAGCTTAGCTGCTGTTAAGTGGATCACTTTTTTTATTTACTTTGATTAAAACTAAAGGCAGACTTAATTTTGATACCACTAATAATAAAATGCTGGCCAAAGAGCTTCAAATGAGAAAAATAACCATAGCGTTTGGTCTGCAAAAACATTTATAACTTCCCATAGGAAGTTATTGTAATGGGTCCGATTTGTCAAATTGAAAATTTTGACATTTCTCGACGTTTCAAGGTCCCTAGAGTCGAAATAAAAGATTTTTAGAAAGATGTCTGTGCGTGCGTGTGTACGTACGTTCGTACGTCCGTACGCTCGCTACGTTTTTTTCATCGTCCATAGCTCAAAAACCAGAAGAAATATCGTCTTCAAATAAATGTTGTTATAAGGGGTGATTTTTTTGAGGTTAGGATTTTCATGCATTAGTATTTGACAGATAACGCGGGATTTCAGACATGGTGTCAAAGAGAAAGATGCTCAGTATGCTTTGACATTTCATCATGAATAGACTTACTAACGAGCAACGCTTGCAAATCATTGAATTTTATTACCGAAATCAGTGTTCGGTTCGAAATGTGTTTCGCGCTTTACGTCCGATTTATGGTCTACATAATCGACCAAGTGAGCAAACAATTAATGCGATTGTGACCAAGTTTCGCACTCAGTTTACTTTATTGGACATTAAACCAACCACACGAATGCGTACAGTGCGTACAGAAGAGAATATTGCGTCTGTTTCTGAGAGTGTTGCTGAAGACCGTGAAATGTCGATTCGTCGCCGTTCGCAGCAATTGGGTTTGTGTTATTCGACCACATGGAAGATTTTACCCAAAGATCTTGGTGTAAAACCGTATACAGCTCGTGCAAGAACTGAAGCCGAACGATCTGCCACAACGTCGAATTTTCAGTGAATGGGCCCTAGAAAAGTTGGCAAAAAATCCGCTTTTTTATCGACAAATTTTGTTCAGCTATGAGGCTCATTTCTGGTTGAATGGCTACGTAAATAAGCAAAATTGCCGCATTTGGAGTGAAGAGCAACCAGAAGCCGTTCAAGAACTGCCCATGCATCCCGAAAAATGCACTGTTTGGTGTGGTTTGTACGCTGGTGGAATCATTGGACCGTATTTTTTCAAAGATGCTGTTGGACGCAACGTTACGGCGAATGGCGATCGCTATCGTTCAATGCTAACAAACTTTTAGTTGCCAAAAATGGAAGAACTGAACTTGGTTGACATGTGGTTTCAACAAGATGGCGCTACATGCCACACAGCTCGCGATTCTATGTCCATTTTGAGGGAAAACTTCGGAGAACAATTCATCTCAAGGAAAGGACCGGTAAGTTGGCCACCAAGATCATGCGATTTGACGCCTTTAGACTATTTTTTGTGGGGCTACGTCAAGTCTAAAGTCTACACAAATAAGCCAGCAACTATTCCAGCTTTGGAAGACAACATTTCCGAAGAAATTCGGGCTATTCCGGCCGAAATGCTCGAAAAAGTTACTTAAAATTGGACTTTCCGAATGGACCACCTAAGACGCAGCCGCAGTCAACATTTAAATGAAATTATCTTCAAAAAGTAAATGTCATAGACCAATCTAACGTTTCAAATAAAGAATCGATGAGATTTTGCAAATTTTATGCATTTTTTTTTTTAAAGTTCTCAAGCTCTTAAGAAATCACCGTTTACAAACAAGAAAGGGTTCTCAAAAAAATTGGGTGGCTGGTTTTTTTACCATAGCAGTTTGAAAAATGGTGAACATTTTGGTTAACCCTAAATATCTTACGAACCCAAAACGCTAGAGACATATATTAAATTTTATATAATATATTTTAACTTTTTTGTACATTAAATACATTTGTAAACTTAAGACTAAGAAGAAAAAAGAGGCAGGGATGCGACCCACACTGATAACTTCCCATCCCGCCTGTCGATTTGTCTTGCTTAAAAGTTTGTCTTTTTGTACTCGTATCAATTTTTACCAAATTTGTGTACTATTTTTTGTAGATTTTATTTTTTATGAAAAAACGGACCTTTGGATTTTGATATAAAAATTACTGAATATCGAAAACAGTATTTTCTGTGAAATTAAATAAGTTTAAAGCCAATATTTTAAATTTTTGAAAAGCTATTTGAGTCGAAAGTAAATTTTTAAAAAGTTTTAGTATTGTTTTTTTTAGAGTTTTATTTTTTGTAAAAAAAACTGTCAATTCGTTTTTTTTTAAATTGTATCACATGTTGAAAACACTAAATCTTATAAAATAAAATTTGTTTGAAGCCAATATTTCAAATTGTTTAAAAGATATTTGAGTCGAAAATCAATTTTTACCAACTTTTGTTAAATTTTTTTTTCGGTTTTTAGTTTTTTGTACAAAAACTGTCAATTCGATTTTTTCAAAATTTTACTAAATGTTAACAACAATATTTTTTTAAAAGATAAAAGTAGTTTAAATCCAATATCTACAAGTTTTGAAAAGATATTTGAACTGAAAATCCATTTTTACCAACTTTTAAACATTTTGTTTAGTGTTTTTTTTTGTAAAAAAAACTGTCAATTCGATCTTTTTCAAAATTTTACTGCATGTTGAACACAACACTTTTTGAAAGATAAAAGTAAACTCAAGCCAATATCTCAAAGTTTTGAAAAGATATTTGAGTCGAAAATCAATTTTTACCAACTTTTATTAATTTTTTTAGGTTTCTATTTTTTGTAAAAAAAACTGTCAATTCGATTTCATTTTTCAGAATGTTGAAAACAATATTTCTTATTAGATAAATAAGTTTGAAGCCTTAATTTCAAGTTTTCGAAAAGATATTTAAATCGATATTCAATGTTTACCAACTTTGAGTAATGATTTTTATTTTTTATAAAAAAAACTGTCAATTCGATTTTTCTTAAAATTTAATCCGATGTCAAAAACATTATTCTCCGTTGCACAAAATGGTTTTGGAGATGAAATCGTATTTTAGAGGTGACAAATTTTTTTTCAGTTTTTTTGATTTATAAAAAAACCGTTAAATGGATTTTTTTCAAAAAATACACTTCTTTGATATCACGTTACAATATATTATATAAAATTTAATTCAAGTCTCTAGCGTTTTTGGTTCGTAAGATATTTAGGGCTAATTAAAATGTCCACCTTTTTTTCAAACTGCTATGGTAAAAAAACCATAGCCCTTTCTGCATCTTTCTGCCTTATTTTCTGTATAACAAAATTTATTTGAAATCGATATCTCTTCTTGTTCTTGAGCTATGGACGACGAAAAAAACGTCGCGAACGTACGGACGTACGAACGTACTTACACACGCACGCACAGGCATCTTTCTAAAAATCTAAGGACCTTGAAATGTCGAGAAATGTCAAAATTTTCCATTTGACAAATCGGACCCATTACAATAACTTCCTATGGGAAGTTAAAAAATAATTTTTAATTCACAAAATTAATCCAGGAGTAATTATGTAGTCAAATTATTACGTTAGACTCACAATTTTGACAGGCATTGTATATCGATCCAAATTCGAAAAGGTTACGAATTCAAAGGGCAGTGTAAAAATTGGACAGTGTGACGACAGCGTAATCGCTACTTTCAAAAACCTGAACTCAATTGTATTCCGCTTATAAGCCTTCCATACAAATATTACTCTATTTATAAGTTCTAATATTAAATGTGTACATATTTTTCATTTCAGGTTGTTGATGAACTTAACAAGTTTTCGTCATTCATAATTTTCCTAGTTTTATACTTTGCTTTTGTTGATGATAATGGAGATCCGACAATAACAACAGTTTTGAAATGTGCTCCGATAATATCCCTTGGAGTCTATGTTGTCTCGAAAGGTTTCAAATGCACTATAGAGTAAGTTCATATAAAAGTTGTTATTCTTTTTCTTCCCAAAAATTTACTCTTTAAATTTTGAAAATGGACTCTGGACAGAAATTTTGAAAAACCATTAACGAAACTCTTTGTATTTAAAAACTAATCTCTTTAACAGGTACAACTACTCGCAAATGGTTCTGAGTGGGCTATTTTTCTCATGCATCGGAGACAGCCTCCTTAATTTGGACTATTTTCCTCATGGAATGGCAGTTTTCGGCTTAGCTCAGGTATTCTACATATCAGCCTTTGAATTAAATCCTTGGAAAGTTAGTATTGGAATACCATTGTATGTTATCGCAGCTGGAAGTAAGTGTACTTAATATTCCATTAGATTAAAGAACTCTATTTATACTCCTAAACTTCATTTGCAGTGACAGTCTACATCTTCAGTTCCCTCAGCTTCATCATCAAGATTGGACTTCCAATATACGCATTCCTATTGACAACAATGTGCTGGCGTGCAATTGTAAGAGCCACGGAAAGATCGAGTACACTTTCAACAGTTGCTGCAGTCGGAAGTGTATTGTTTGTCATCTCGGATACATTGATTTCGGTGACCATGTTCATGCACCCCCTTCCTTATGCGAGGGTTTGTCAAATACAAATAATTTAAAATTTAGTTCCCACCATAATTTGTTCCTCTATTTCTTTTCAGGTTTTCGTCATGCTAACTTATTATTCTGCCCAATTTTGCATTGCCCTTAGTACCCTAAGCGATGTTTATAAATCTAAAAAAGCCAAAGGATCAAAGAAACTATCTCGAAAATTTAGAGATCAAGACTTAAAATAAAGGATCATAATAAAATAGATCTTCCCGTGAACCTTCAGAAACTTGAAAAAGCCAACTTAGGAACGGCAGGAAAATTTTTCAATATTCTGCATTTTGGCCAAATATAACCACAAAAACAACAACAAAAAAAGAATTAAAATCATACCTACAGCATTTAAATCTCTGAAAGTAGAAAATAAATTTAAAATTAAAAACGTGTTCTCAATGTTCTTCCATTAAATACACAAAACAATTATATACCACCAACATACATTAAATAATATTAAATATAGTTATAAACTTAGTATTTTAATAGCAGTAACTAGATTTTAGAATTTAAAAATTAATACATAAAACACCATTGTACATTTTTTACAAATTCAAAGTTTTAAATAATTTTGATTTGATTTTTCTCTTTTTTTTAAAGTACATAATTTAGATAATAGTAAATGTTGTAAAATATAGTTAGGGACTCAAATATTATTGAACAATGAAAAAACAGAAATTAAAAATAAAATATTATTTGTTTGGTGTATAGCATGTGATAGTTAACTGTTAATGAATACGTACCTATTATTTAAAAATATAAAATAACTTTTAAAATTAAAAATTGTTTTTCTTAAAATTATCATAATAAACAAAGTGAATATATTAAGTTTATCAAATTTTAACGGAATAAAATAGGAAATCTGAGAAAATTAACGAAGAACTTTCCGCCGTTTTGGCAGTCCTGGATGACAGAAGGGACTAAGCTGTCAACAAATTGGATATTTGACTGAAAAACTACTCAAAAATAGGCCACACTTATAACTTCATATCAATGTCGATTTGTTTAAAACTTGAATAAAGTGATAAAAGTTTTTCATATCTAATTTTCATCGAAGCACTGAACTTAGCGCTTTCACAGACGAAGAAAATCTGGTGAGGTTACAAAGAGCTTTGAAAGGAAAAGCATTAGAAGCGGTTCGAAGACTCTTGATACAGCCGAACTGTGTGCCTCGAGTCCTCTCAACGCTCAAAATGTTGTATAGCGATCCAGAACTGGTTATCCATACACTCACTCAGAAGATACAATCAGCACGAGCTCCAAAAGCTGAAAAGCTGGAAACCCTCGTGAGCTTTGCTCTCATTGTTCAAAATCTTTGCGCGACCATTGAAGGATTGAAGCTACTGGTTTAGTAGCTCATATGAACAATGCAACAATTCTACATCGGCTCGTACATAAAATGCCTCCGTCAATTCGCCTTGGTTGGGCAAAATACAAGCGAGAAATATCAGAGTGTAACCTTTCTAATTTCAGTAAATGGATCTATCATCTTGCCGAAGCTGCCAATAGTGTTCTCATACCAGATACTGTGAATCGGTTGTTGATTGCAAAGAATTTCAAAAACTCACCCGTACCTTGAAATGGTCAGCAGTAAAAAACAACCAGTTGTGTCGACGATGTTTAAGAAAACACAGCAGTCGAAAGTGTCTCTCGACCGCTGTTTGTGGAAAAGACGGCAGCACCTTTAAACATCACCGACTTCTGCACAACGAAGAAAACGACCAGCTCAAAGAAATTTCAACGGTTGGTCGAGTTTTGCACATGGACATTAATGCTCACAGCAACGAAAATAGCAACACTTTTTTTCGCATCGGGCCGGTTACCTTGTACCATAAAGACACCCAACTTCAAACCTTTGCCTTCCTTGACGATGGCTCTTCTCTTTCGCTAATTTATGAAGAGATAGCTAAAAAGCTTAATTTGAAAGGAGTCTCATAGCCACTCTGTTTAAAATGGACTGGAAACCATCACAGGTACGAGAACAACTCTGAAAATATTTCTTTCCGAATCTCCGGTACAGCTTCGAATGCAGAACGTTCAGTGTTATGGACGTACACACCGTTGAGAACTTGTTACTGCCAGAACAATCAATAACCACTTGCAACAAAAATATGAACATTTGAGAGGACTTAAAACCCAATCATATCAACGTGTGATTCCAAGATTGCTTATAGGTCTGAACAATTCCAAGTTGAGCCTGCCTCTTCGATATAAAGAAGGAAGTTCGAAACAACTAGTTGCAACGAAAACACGCCTCGGGTGGGTGGTACATGGCTGTCAAGCTGAACCTTTGTATATGAAAACCATATGAAAGTTTTCACATACAAAGGCTGAACACAAAACTTCCAATGACGCCGGTCACTATGATTACCATAGTTTCCATAGCTGTGAATGCAACTTTGAAGAATTACAACGCCTGGTTAAAGAGTTCGTAGTAAGCGATAATTTTGGAACCTCAAACATCCAAAAGATAATCCCTTCAACAGAAGTCAAACGAGCATTAGATCTGCTGAACACCTATACTATTCATAAGAATGGGCGGTTTAAGACCTCGCTTTTGTGGAGGTCTGACCTAACAGCCTGCCTATATCCAAAAGAGGCCAAAAAGAGGCTGTGTCTTCACAAATGGATGAGACGTGTGCCATTCTTAGCAGACAAACTTGAAAGTAAAATTCAAGAGTATATAACCAAAGGGTATGCTAGAAAACTCTCTGACGAAATATCTGAAGAAAACTGCCGTTCTTGGTACCTCCCGATACTTCCTGTTCAAAATCAGAATAAAGCAGGAAAGTTAAGGATCGTGTGGGATGCGGCAGCTAAAGTCCAAGGTGCATCACTAAATTCACTGCTACTCAAAGGCCCAGACCAACTCACTTCCCTCAACTCTGTTATATACAAGGCCAGAGAAAATCGCATAGCAATATGCGGTGATATTATGGAAATGTTCCATCAGGTTCAAATACGAAAAGAAGATCGCAATTTCCAAAGATTTCTATGGAGTAAAAGTGAAGAACAAGATCCAGATGTATATGTGATGAATGTAATGACCTTTGGAGCAACATGTTCCCCTTGCTGTGTTTAATTTATCAAAAACAAAAATGCTGACGAGTTCATCTAATCATTTCCGCGAGCCGGACAGCGTAACGACGGAAGAAGAAGCGTAACGACGGAAGAAGAAGCGATCCGGCTTGCCAAAGAGATTCGCTTTGTCCATAACCAGGGCGGTTTTTTAATAAGGAACTGGATCTCCTACTCACCTTCAGTCCTCCAGGCGTTGAAGACTGAGCCCACAACTAGCAAGAATCTTAATGTCGATGTAGAACTCACCACAGAAAAGGTTCTAGGAATGTGGTGGTGTACGTCATCTGATTGTTTCAGATATAAGTTAACCACCAACGAAAGTCAAACTGAATTCCTCTTTGGCTGTCGCCACCCCACGAAACGGGACGAGCTCAGGATCCTAATGATGATATTTGACCCTTTGGGCTTGCTACCACATTTTTTAATGTACATCAAGGTTCTCTTACAAGACATCTGGCGCTCAAATATAGATTGGGACGAAGAAATTAAGGGTCCAAAGTATACTAAATGGTTGAAATGGGTAAAATTCCTCGATGCTACATCACTAACAGCCTAAATCCAGAATCCGAACAACAGTTACATGTTTTTGTTGACGCCAGCGAGAACGGATTTGCTGCGGCAGTATACTATGTGAGACTTTTACAGTTGACATGGTTGAGCGTTCGCTTATCGGTGGCAAGACAAGAGTGGCACCTTTGAAAAGTCTTTCAATACCCATGACTTGAACTGCAGGCAGCAGTTGTAGGCGCACGCTTCGCAAAGTGCATAGTGGAGTCACATTACTTACAATTTTCAAAAACCTTTTTTAGGTCAGACTCTAAAAACGTTCTTAGTTGGATTCGATCAGATCACCGGAAGTACAGACAATTTGTAGCTTTCATAGTAAGTGAAATCCTTGACCTGACCGATATATTCAATTGGCGTTGAATTCTTACGAAGATGAACGTGGCTGACGAAGGAACAAAGTGGCAAAAGCATCCTGAATTCAAAGCTACGAGTCGGTGGTTTAGCGGCCCCGACTACCTCAAGTTACATCCGGACAGTTGGCCTCAAGAAACTCAGCAGGAAGGCAACATGGAAGAAGAACTCAAAGCGTACTTCATCAATGTCCACGCCTTTGCTCGAAATAATATTTTTCGTTATAACGAAATCTCCCGTTTTGTCTTCAACACACTAAGCAAAAGACTTAAATATGAAAAGACTAACGGACTACTATCACAACAAGAACTTCAGTCTGCAGAACGATTACTCATAAAGACTTCAAGAACGCTCTATAATCTCTGCCTGTGTCTAGACGAAAATGGAATCATTCGTGCAAGTACCAGAATCCAGTATTTGGAAAACGTCGACGAAAACGTGAAAAGACCTATTATTCTTCAAAGAGACCATCGGGTTACCCATTTAATTATCATGGACGTACATTTCCGCTATAACCACCAAAATCATGAGACAGTCGTGAACGAACTACGACAAAAGTATCATATACATATGTCAACTGAGAGCTGCTGTTGCAGAAGCCAGGCGGCTTTGTCAGGTGTGCAAGAACAACAGGGTTAAACCGGGTCACCCCATAATGGCCCAGCTTCCCCCGGCGCGACTTGCTTCATTTTGTCGACCGTTTTCCTTCCTAGGAATAGACTATTTTGGACCAATGAACATCACTATCCTACGAAGAACAGAAGAAAAGTGGGGTGGTCTGTTAACATGCCTAACCACAAGAGCGGTCCACCTAGAGATTGCGCACTCGCTGACCTCCGACTCCTGTATTATGGCACTTCGAAACTTCATCGGACGCCGCGGAACTCCAATCGAAATTTATAGCGACAACGGCACAAATTTTGTAGGAGCCGAGCGAGAAGGCAGCCTTTAAAAACTTAAATACAGATAAACTTATAGAGGCATTCACATCATCTACCTCCAAATGGAAGTTTATTCCCACAGGATCGCCGCATATGGGAGGAAGTTGTTCGATCCGTAAAAAACACATTTTATCAGATAATGCCAACTAAAAATCCTTCGGAAGAACTCCTCAGAAATATGTTTATTGAAGTAGAAAATATAGTTAACTCAAGTGCTCTAACGTACATTCCGATCAACAATAAAAACGAGGAAGCTCTTACTCCTAACCATTTCCTCTTGGGATCGTCGAGTGGTTCAAAACCACTAGCAGTATTCGACTATGACTTCAGGGTACTAAAAAAGAATTGGCAAATGTCACATCAGTTCGCACAACACTTAGGAAGCGCTGGGTAAGGGAGTATCTTCCCACAATTACTCGTCGTGCCAAGTGGTTCAAATTAGTGAATCTAATCCAAGTGGGCAATATAGTTCTTACAACAGACCCAAACAGTCCAAGAAATTGCTGGCCTAAAGGCAGAGTAGTGCAAATCCGAACTTCCATCTGGACAAGTTCGCAGCGCTTTCGTTCATACCAAAACGGGGGTCTACGAAAGACCTGTCGTTAAACTGGCGACCTTGGGCATTGCATTAATAAAGTTTGTAACTTGGCCACAAAGGATTTCAAGTGTTTTGTCTCCTCATCGTGGGTGTTAACGACAAGTTTCTTTTCGTTGGTTGGTAACAATTCCAACAATGTTCTCTGAAAGTCAGTTTTTGATCTTAATAAATACCAAGATATTTCACACTTGATTCCCATTTAACATTTACATCATTACCGGTAAGTTGATCGCTTGGTAGAAAACAGGATTTTCTTTTTCTACTAAAAAAGATGGCTTGTAGTTTGTCAGCACTCAGCTTTATTTCCATTTAGTGTATCCCGTTTTTAAATTTGTCTCAATGGTAAGACTAAATGTATGCGATGAAAATATGCCTGTATCATCTGCATATATGGTTATCTAACAACCTGGTAATCTAGGAATATCAGAAGTATAAATATTGTACAGTAAAGGACCTGGTACTGATTCTTGCGGGACACCATAGTTGGTTTGATAACAGTTAGACGAACAGTTGTTGACGAAAACACTAAGGTAACGATTGGACAAAAAACTTTGGATGATTTTTACAAAGTAGGGTGACATGGTCGACATTGCACCAGTGGTACTCCATGCACCACGGCGAAATCTAACATACCGACAGTAACATCAGTGTAAACTTTACATTATCTTACGCGCCTTTCGCCAAAATGTTAGTGGATCTCAGTCTGGTGCTAGTTGTTGGTACGTGTGGACGTGTACAAGCCTTTTTTCAAATTAAAAGTGCAAATCAAAAAATTGAGTTAAGCTGTTTTTTTTTTCTCATTTAAGTTGTGGTCCATTTTTTTTTACTAAACATCGATAAAAATAATTTGTGTTGTTTTATTCATTGGTAAAATAATATAGATTCAAATATAATTGGGTAGATAGCGATTTATTTTGACTTCAAAATAAAGTGAGGGGGTAGTGCACCACAACAACATGGTCTTAAATGCACCATGGTGCATTTTGCACCCACTTGTCTAGAAAATTTACTCAGATTTTTCTAATTTTGTTTTAGATGCCAAGGAAGCCAGTTTCGAATAGGAAGAAGGGATTCCACACAAGGGATGAGATGAAACAAGCTCTCTTGAATATCGATGCCGGAATGTCGATTCGAAAGGCTGCAAAGGAATGCAAGCTTTCGTACCACACAGTACGAAGATATTTTTTAAAATCAAAGAATTCGGATCCTCTTTCCGACATCCGCTTGACTCCAAATTACCAGCATTTAATGATTTTTACTGAGGAACAGGAAACATCACTTAAACAATACATTGACTACTGTGCAAGTATTTTTTATGGCATCACTGCCAAAGATTGCCGAAAGCTGGCTTTTCAGCTTGCCAATATTAATGAGGTAGAAAATATTCCTGAGAACTGGAAAACATTTTCGATGGCAGGCATAGACTGGCTTCGGGGCTTCCGTACGAGGCACCCAGATCTTTCTCTAAGAAAACCCGAAGCGTGTAGCCTAGCAAGGGCTACTTCTTTCAATAAAAAATCTGTCGACACGTTTTTCGACAATTCATTTATTGTTATGCAGAGACAAACAAAATTCTCGGACGGAACAAGAATCTTTAATTTAGATGAAACTGCGACGACCACCGTCCAGAAACCACAAAAAGTACTGGCACCCAAGAACTCAAAAAATTTGTCGAAAGTTATAAGTGGAGAGAGAGGAGTGCTAGTGACAACTTCCTGTATTGTAAGTGCCAGTGGCCAGGCTTTACCTCCAGTGATTGTATTTCCACGAAAGAATTACAAAAGTCATATGCTTCATGGAGCACCAACAGGATCCTTGGGACTAGCAACTTCTTCCGGCTGGATGAATTCGGAAATGTTTGTAGATGTCATGAAACATTTCATCAAAAACACTAACAGTAGCATCACCAACCCCTCTTTGCTCATCATGGATAATCATGAATCACATTTGGCCATAGAAGCTCTTGATTTAGCTAAAGCCTCAGGTGTAACTATTTTAACATTTCATCCTCACACAACGTCAAAAATGCAACCACTTGATGTTGGTGTGTTCGGGCCATTTAAAAAATTTTATAATTCTGAAATGGATTCTCTAATGTTACGTATGCCTGGTCAGCCAGTAACGATTTACCATCTTGCTGAAGTAATTGGAAAAGCTTTTCAGCGTGCCATGACCCCTTGTAACATAATTAATGCCTTTAAGAAAACCGGGATATTTCCATTTGACCGAAATGTGTTCACAGAGGAAGATTTTCTTCCAAGCTCAGTTACTGATCGACCAAATCCAATACCTATATGCTCCGAGATTCCATCTGAAACCAATAACGTAGCAGATTCGTTTGACTGTCAGAACATGGAGCTGGTTGGTCTACCTGACACATCCGAGAATCCAATTGCAACTGCAGATCACCCAACAACAGCTCCACATCCACTTCCACAAACGGTCGAGGCAGAAGAGGGTCCCCATTGTAGTCGAAAGAAGCCTTTTTTAAGCCCATTTGATTTTAGACCACAAATGAAAGCTGGTCCTCGTAAGCCCAAGAAGCGCACCGCTGGCTGGTAGAAGCATTATTGCTACAGACACTCCCGAGAAAAATGAAATAGCTGCAAAAAAAAGTATCAAAAAACTGACAAAAAATCCAATTATTGTAAAACGAAAAGTACTTAAGGAAAGTGATAGCGAAACTGATGTCTCATTACCACTTGATGACTCAGAGGTCAATTTTGAATTATCTGAAGATGATATTTTAACAAATGATTCAGTTATTTTAGACTATAAGACTATTGAACGTCCATTAATTCGATCTCCTTCTGTAAATGATTTTGTATTAGTGACTTATAAGTCAAAAAAATCCAAAGTTTGCTATATTGGAAAAATATTAGAACCTAAGAACAGTAGTAACGAATGGTTCATTTCATTTTTGAGACTAAAATCAAAGGCTAATGAGCTTTTTTGTATGCCAGATTTTGCACTAGTCAATGAGGGGGAGATAAAATATATTCTTAAAGATCCTTCTGTATCAGGACCAACGCAAAGACAACAATCACTGTACAAATTTTCTGAATATGTTTTCAAACTAAACATATGTTAATCTATTATCCGTTTAACGGATATTAATGAATTTTTTGGCTATTTTTTTTTTTTTTTTAAATCTCTTGAAGAGAAATATTTAATTTATTTACATTTTTTGTTATTATTAATTTTTTATATATTTTTTAAGTGTTAAATGAACTATTTTTGTTTTTATTCTTAAAGATACAATGAATTCCCATTTGAATAAAATTCAGTATCACTTAAAATGTTTGTTTTATTTATAAATGTTAGTTGGTGGTGCATTGAGTAGGAAGTCTAGTCTTTGTTGTCTATCTTTTATGACGAATCAAAATATGTTATGTGAAATAAATGTCATTAATGTCTTCATTCGTTATTCGCTCCCATGTGAATAGTAATTTATTTCCAAACGGAACACAAGCAATATATGAACGTCAACTGTTATACAGAAAAAAAACATAAGCAAAGCACTACCAAAAGTAAAAATTACAAAACATATAGATTCTCCCAATTAATAGCTTTCAAATAAAACTTTTGATCAGGATAAAGCAAAGCAAATATAAATATTTATATTATTATTCTGTTGTCACATTTTCGTTTCGCTTGCTTCAATTTGAAACTCTTTCGTACTTGTTTGGTACTTTACGCACTAAGCGTTGAATATGACAGCACTGTTTTGGTTGTTCTTTCTACTAACCACTACGTGGCGCCTCAATCGCAATATAGTACTGTGTTGTGACATTTTAAACGTCATATCTATCTGTCATTGAATTTTGAAAAACGCCAAAATATACTTTCCCAAGCCAATCATTTTAACGGACTTGAAATCGTAACAAATTTTCTCAATTTTAATTAAAGTACATTTCTTAAGATACAAAGAATCATTCTTCCCGAATCAAATCTGAATTTCCACAAAATGGGTCGTCCCACTGAGATAAAACTCAATAATCCACCAGCAGATGTCATATCTTCGGTTAAATTCGGTCCCGACTCGAATCAATATCTCATTTCGTCTTCTTGGGACGGAACTGTCCGGTTCTATGATGTGGTCAATAATTCCCTGCGACAGAAGTTCGTCCATGATGTCCCAGTTCTTGATGTCGCTTTTGTGGTAAGATTATCCCTTCAATTAAAGTGATGTGAGAAAAATGCAATCATTTCTTTCAAATAGGACATCGTCCACGCTGTCAGCGGCAGTCTCGAAGGCCAACTGAAGCTCTTCGACGTCAACACTCACACCGAAAGTGTAGTTGGAAGTCACGATATGGCAGTGCGTTGTGTGGAGTACGTGGACAAGGTGAATGGTATCCTCTCGGGAAGTTGGGACAAAACCATCAAATTGTGGGATGTGCGAGACAAGCAATGCGTCGGCACCTACGAACAAAGCAACGGCAAAGTCTACTCGATGAGTGTCAAGGAAGAGAAGATAGTCGTAGCCACTTCGGACAGAAAAGTTCTCATCTGGGATCTTCGCAACATGGCGCAATACATGATGAAGCGAGAATCCTCGCTGAAGTACCAAACCCGAAGCATTCGAATCTATCCCAACAAAGAGGGCTACGTGATGAGCTCCATTGAGGGTCGAGTGGCTGTGGAATACTTCGATCCCGACCCAGAAGTCCAAAAGAAGAAATTCGCCTTCAAATGTCATCGCAACAAGGAGGACAACATGGAGACCATCTATCCTGTCAACGCTATCAGCTTCCACAATGTCTACAACACCTTCGCCACAGGTGGCTCGGATGGATTCGTCAACATCTGGGACGGATTCAATAAGAAACGTCTGTGCCAATTCCATCAGTACGACACTTCCATTGCCTCATTGCACTTCTCCAACGATGGCAGTACTCTGGCCATAGCTTGCTCCTATTTGGATGAATTTGAGACTCCTCCACCGACTGCCCACGATCCTACAATTTATGTGCGATATGTCAATGACCAAGAAACCAAACCGAAATGATAAAATTTGGACAGGAGAAGTTGCTTTAGTTTTAGCCCAATAACAATAAGTGTGTATTTCTGTTTCTCTGTTTTCCTTTTTTGTAAGGTGATGATGATGATCTTCTTTTTAAATAAATGGCTGATATTTGATGTGTAAGTCCCTGAAAATGTTGACTTAAGTCTTTTTTTATTTAGGAAACTGCTTTAGGAATCTTTTGAGTTAAAAAGTTTCATGGAAATAGTTAAAAAACTTGGCGGTGATTTTTAAGTGGTTGCATTTTCTTTTAATTAAAAATAGTTGGTTCCTTCGCAGGAATTCTGACTTCGGTGAAAAAGGATTTGCTTACATCACACACATAAAAGGTAAGAAAGAAAATTAAATTTGTTTTTGTTTCACAAACGTAGGACTGTCATGCTAAAGGCCTTGGGCTCAATCCTTGCCTTTGCCATCTAAAGTTTTTTCACGGGTACTGCGAGGAACTTATCAAATCTTCCAAAAGTAATTCTTGCTATGAAAAGTGCCTTCTCAAATTAGCTGTTCGAATTCGTCATAGAGAATGTACATATATCCCTGTAGGTTAAGTGTTGTAAGCCAAGACTTGAAAGACAATGTTTAACCCTCCTCTGAGATAGAGGCTGCATTTGAAGAAGCTTTTTCCGATGTTTGTAACGAGGAAAGTTTTAATGAGTAGACGATGGTGAAACGTATGAAGTGGAGTTGAACAGATAATATCCTATTAATGGAATGCGTACTCAAGATAGGGAAGGACCAAAGTGTTATTTAGAGCGAGAGTAATATAAGGATCCTGAAATTATTTATCGTTTAATAAATCCCAACATAGGTGCTCCTGAAATCAAGAGATTAGAATTAAAAATAACTTCAAGATCTTTAAAGCTATGAACACGATGCATCGAGTGATGGGGTATTTTAAAATCAATTAAACCAGGAGTCCGTTTTTGAGTTAATGTTTGGCCCATTCTTTTTTGCATTAAGAAACAGAACTGTTAATATCCTCGTGGTAGTTGTAATCTATCGTTCAGAGATTGTATGCTTTTGAAGATTTTCATAGCAATCGCATAGATTAAAATTGTACTGTATCGTGCACAACGGGGTACATCATTGATAGCTACGATAAAGAGAATAGGTCCTTAATGACTACCCTAGGGAACTCCTGATTTGGCAATAAAAGTGTTGGAGAAAGAATTTCTGAATTTAACTTGATAAGAAGTATTTTGAAGTTACAAAATCCATGTGATAAATTGGAAAAAATTCTCAAGACAAGACTGAGTTCAAAGAACAGCAAATTGATCGCTTATAGACTCGATCTGAACTAAACGTCGCTGCAGCAAAGGTAGTCTAGATTAGGCAGATGTGGCCGTATAGTTTGGTTTTATTTTAGATGTTAAAATGTTTTATATGATGACATGGACTGAAGATAGAGAAAGCATTGAAGTGATGAGGTGATAACGTGGGCAGGCTCTTACTTACTTTTATTTTGTTAATATATCTATATGGAGTCGGGCACCAATATCCACATAGCTGGATAGCGAGACAAATTACGGAACGGTGAACTGCTAAACAATATAGGCATAATCATAAAAATTGAGAATCATCTTAGATCATTTAATCTTCAAGACAAACTTCATATATCAGGAGCAAAACTTGACCACCAGAATTTAAAAAATATTTAAGTTAAAATATTTATTTTTGTGAACTAGTTACGGTAATATTTATATATGTTGTCCGGCTGCAAGTACTCCTCCTGTAGCATAGGGCAACAACAAGATCCTTCCACCTATCCCGATTCACCGCAACTGACCTCAGCTGACCACGATTGAATACCTTGAAACCGAGCCTCCTTCAAAACTGATGACATCCAAGTTGTCTTTGGTCTTCCAACGCGTCTATTACCCTGGGAATTTCATTGGACGGATTGTTTTGCGGGAAATCAAGCATCAGTGAGCGTGGTTAGTAGACAGATGGGGGACAGTCTCGAAACCTACCGCGTGTTGTTGTCATGTGTTCTTCCTGTACGTTCTTCTTTCTCTTCTGTCCTTCTGTTTTGTATTAATGTCTTGTGTTTTGCTATATTGTCGTCAGATTTCCTCAGTGTATGGCCTATCCAACGCCACTTCCGTTGCATGATGTCTATGTCCTATTTTTCTGTCCGGTTCTATTTCACAGCTCAACGTTAGATTTGGTTTGCGTCCACCAGATCTTCAGAATAGAGCGCAGACGTTAATGAAAGCTTGTAGTCTGCTCGAGATGTTAGTAGAGCATTTCCATGTTTCAGAAATCAGAAGCATATAACAGCACACTGATTTGACGTTGGATTCAAAGAGTTTCAACTTGGTGCGTAACGATATTTTGTTAGAGTTCCACACAGGAGAAACGATTGCAAATGCACTAAGAGCTTTTTTTTATTCTTCTGTTAACATCTAGGTCCGTTCCACTATCGAGGGATATAAAACTTTCAAGATAATTAAACTGCTCGACCTCCTCTATGGTCCCCTGCCTTAGAATAACTTGTGTGCTTTGGCCCGTGGTCATTACTTGGGTCTTATTTGTGTCAATCCTTTAGCCAACCAGCACTCCTCGGTAATATTTATAAAATTATTAAATACGTCCATAACACAAGTCACAATTAAATTCTGAGATGAAAACATGAAATTTTGATTAGGAAAAATATTTGTTTTTGAAAATGATGGTTCAGATTATTGGGCATCTGGAAATTTAGATTTCAATCCGATGAGATGAACGATTGATTAAAACATTTAATTGCTTACAATGTCTTTGTTTAGCATTTGAGTTTTAAACCAGACTACAACATAGCAATTTTATTACTTTTATATAACTTTTTTTTTTAAATGAATATAATGGTGCTTACTAAAGCATGCATCTTCTGTACCTACCTATTAAATTGAAAATGTAAAGAGAACTAAAAGGAAGTTAGAGAAAGGCATTTTAAAGGAAAATCTTATTTTCGTTTATTATATGGGCTAGTAGCAAAATATAATCTCACCACTTCAAAAAATTTATACAACAGAAGTTTTTATAGTTTTCGTATTTATAGCAATTTCGCAAGATTATAAAATACGCAGCCGTTGAAACATCTTATACATATTATTTCGAATTTTCAGAAGAAAATACAGAAAATATGACGTTTTCAAATAACGAGAATTTTATAAACAAAACTTATAAACCAGACAAGAAATATGAAGAAAGTTTAAATTGGACAACGATAAATTGTTAGCTGCAATCTTAAATTAAAGTCCTTTGAAGAGATAGATATTTCATCCTCAAAACGTGATGGACAGACGATAATCTTTCAAATGACTTGTCAAAATGAAGCTATAGCAGAGCTTTAAAAAGAAATTTGGATGAAAAGAGGAAGGGAACTTAGTGTACCTACATTATTAAATGACGTACCTATGGTTAACATTCATTTTTTAAACGTAAAGGAAATAACAACATATATTATTTTACAAAACAGTAAAGTAGTTTGAAATGGAGGTGGGTGTGTTTTTTATAATTTAGAAAAAAAAAGAGGTCAACAGAAGTCTGATTTCAAACATTATTTGTTTGAAAACGACAAATAAAAAGCATTCCATTTAGTGACTCACTTCTGGAATCTAATGTAAGCCATTTTGGAAGTTAAACCAAAAAGTTTCATGTATTTTATTTTTGTTTATGAAATTCGAAAATTTGCTCAATTTTTTTGTTTGAGATAGGTAGGTAGAAATGGCGTAGGCAACCTAGCCTGAGATCCAATTAGCGCTGTAGTGCGCCGTTTTGATACCAAAAACTCGTTTGACCTGTGATTGAAAGGGATAGATTTATAGAGAAGCTTCATAGCGATTATGTTAGAGCCATTTTGTCGCATTGAGAAAAAAGATTAGGTCTCTAATCTATGTCTCAGATAGCTCATCGAGTTCTTGAAAGAATGCTTTTCCAAAGCATTTCATTCTGGTGTTTGCCAAAGCAGGACATTTGCAGAGGAAATGGATTATGGTTTCACTTTCTCTTTGGTCACTATACAGCTACGGCAAAAGGTGTTGTAAGAGATACCCAACTTCTCTGCATGAACTCCTAAAGGCCAATGTCTGGTACAAACCGCAACAATCCTGGCTATGTCTTGCCTTGGCCTGCATTGAAGATCGTTTGTACGGGTTTTGTTATAGGTGGGCCATATCTTCCTAGATATAATGCAGTTGGGTAAATTGCTCCACCTTCGGTTTGGTAGATAGAAAAGATTTTACCCTCCATAGCACCAAGAGGAATGTTAACCATTTTCGCAAGTGAGCTATGAAGGGCCAATCCTTGCCTGGCTAGCTCGTCAGCCCGTTCATTTCCCACGATACCACTATGGCCCGGAACCCAGATCAGGGTGACACTGAGGCTCGCAAGCTCATTGCGACATTGCTGGACCAATTTAGATGAGGATGTGGCCGAGTTAATGGATTTGACAGCTGCCTGACTGTCTGTAAAGATAGCCACATTTCGGTTTTGGTTTGGGCTTTGTTTTAGTATCTTACATGCCTCCCTTATTGCCAGCATTTGGCTACATTTAGGGTCTCAGAAAAGATCCCAGAACCAACTCCGCGCTCCATCTTTGAGCCGTTAGTAAAGATGGTCATCCTCCCAATCTTCTCTCGATGCGAAAATAACATTAAAACCCTTACTAAGGTTCAAAATAGGAGATAATATCTGAGGGAATCAATTTCGTAGTGTTGCTGTGACCATAAGGTTTTGACAACCAGCTATTTGATTCCTTCAGCCTAATAGCGCTGCAGGAAACTATGTATTTAATAAAAAGGTCGGTTGGTAGAAGATCCAAAATAACGTTTAAGGTGTCCGTTGGGCAAGTACGCATGGCTCCTGTGGTGCCCACGCAAGCTGTTCTCTGAACCTTCTTTAGCTTATTAATATTATAGGCTTTGCTAAGAGCAGACCACCACACAATCGAACCATATGTTAAGATTGGACGTACTACGGCTGTGTACGTCCATAAAATCATCTTCGACTGAAGTCCCCACTTTTTGCCGAAAGTTTTGCTGCAGGCGTAGAAGGCAACACAGGCCTTCTTAACCCGTACTTCAATATTTAGTTTCCAGTTTAGTTTATTGTCGAGTATATTTTTTAGAATAGTTCAATTGACAACTTTTTTTAACAAACTACTTCAAACATTCTAAGCAAGACAAATCGACAGACAGGATGGGAAGTTATAAGTGTGAGTCGCATCCCAGCCTCTTTTTTTGTTAAATTTGAAATGGCAAACAAAATTGTGAAAATATGCAAAATTTCTCTTCACATTTTATTGATTGGCATAGAAAGGGAACCAAACTTATTTATTAATTTTTTAAATTCTTATTAAGAACACGCTTCAAAAAGTTAGATATGATATCACATCTAGGGAAGCCAAAAATGGAGTCTACAACACTATTGAATATGACATTAAGTTTTCTTTAGCTTATAAAAACACTGCACAAATATTCTTGCAAGATTATAGGATACAAGCTGCTTGAAGAAAATGGAAAGGCTTTAAAAAAATCATTACGCCATCACTATTTTAGTTAGGGAAAAGAATCATGCGGCGTTAGAAAGGATTTCAGAATTGATACTAAATAATTGTTTCCATTTCTCTGACGGTAGCTACGTTTCCCTTCTGTCCTGGCTATTGCGGCGATTGACACCAAATTTGGAAATTAATGTTTTGATTTGCGTTAGATGTTTTTTATTTTTTATTTAAATAATATATAAATGTGTATGTACAAAATCGAAATTAAAATTTTCTCAAAAACAAAACAATAGACTTTTTTTTCTTAGCTTGGCTTATTTTAATAAAGAAAATATATGTTTCTAATTCTACAGAAATGTACCATATAACCTTTATATTGTTTTTAATTTTTCAAAGAACTAATAAACCGATTTCAAAAATTAATATACCGTCTTAATAATAAATACATCAAACATATCATTTATTTATTTATATTTTTGTTCAAAAAAAATGTTTCTCGGTAATGGTTCATTTTTATCTTACGAAATTCAAATTTAAGACTGCATAAATATTTGTAAGCTAAAATTGAAATTTTTTTAGTAAGTTTAATTTTATTTTAATTTTCAAATCAAATTTTTGAAAAATTAAAATTTTTCTGAGAAATCTGAGAAAGATTGGTAAACAAATAAACATAAGCTGATAATCAGCCCTATCATGAATTCCATCGTAATCGGAAATTTTTACGAATCCCGAAAAACTGTATCATGAAATCCGTTAGTAATGCAAAATTGTATGAGACTTTCTACCACGAACGGATTTCGGGATTCGTAAAAATTTCCGATTACGATGGAATTCATGATAGGGCTGAATGACTTGGTAATATACAATGAGCTAAGAAATATGCTTATTGACTATTCAGATATCCTTTATAATGACTTTATTTTTAATAAACCGACATAAAAAACAACCCAAAAAAGTTTTGGAGCTATTTTAATAGCAAGAGAAATACTGACGGGTATCCGAACTGCATGTTTTTCAACAACGAACTTACCCATGGCTCTTAAATTTTTTTTTAAATATGTTTGCAATTTTTTTTAAGATGCTTTTTAAGTAGCGAACACCTGTCAAACGCCTGAGTCATCGGCCCTCTCACAAAATGTCCCTCATTAGAATGAAGGCTGTTCCGGTATCTCTTAGGCTGGCTTGCTTGCAATGGGCTTAGTTCGTTGAAAATGCCTGGGTTCTTGGTAATACAAAAATTTGGATCTACAAATATTAGGACCCTAAATTCATCCTTAAGAAAATAAAATGAATTACTATTCGAATTTCGAAAAATTGAAAGGATTGATCGAGAAAGGAATTTCAAGTAACAACCTTAGAGAAGGAAGGACTAGATGTTATGTCCATAAGAGGTATATCCCACCCACGCATCACTAACGGTTTACGACCTTGGCTACTGCTACCTCAATGTCGTTTCCAGTAAGCCCCTAACTTCATATGTGGTGACTTACCGAAGGTTTTCTAAAATGTTCAAATTTACCCTTACAATATCTTTAAGCAATCCATGAAAAAAATCATATTCTATTTATCCTATCCTCTTCGCATTCTTTTTAATGAATCGCTCAAATCTTCAATTTTTCCTGAAATTTGGAAGAGTTCGTACATAAAACCGATACATATAAAGTGTAGTAAAAATGAAATACAAAATTATCGTCCCATTGCAACACTTTACGTGATCCCTAAGTTATTTGAGTACATTATTAGTAAAGTCATATCGTTTAATTGTAAGTCTATAATTCCTGACAGTCCACATGGTTTTGTTCAAAATAAGTCATCAGTTACTAACCTCTTTCATTTCAGTTCTTTTTGTTTAGATTCGTTTGAAAAACGGAAACAAGTTGACTGTGTCAACAGACTTCAGTAAGGCCTTTGATAAATTGTGCCATAGAACGTTAACTTCCAAACTTAAATCCCAAGGCTTTAACGTTAAATTTGTTTTTTAGGTTTCGTCGTACTTATATAATAGAGCATACAGCGTAGATTTTAGGAATAAGCGGTCATCAAATTTTTATACCAACTCTGGCGTACCACAAAGTAGCCACTTAGGACCTTTACTGTTTATTTTGTACGGTAACTATCTACCTTCTATTATAAAACACTCATCTGTTTTAATTTAAGCTGATGACATTTAAATTTTCAAACGTATCGACTCACTTGACGACTGTTTATTTCTACAAGATGATCTAAATAGTTTTCGCGAATGGTGTTTTATAAATGTAATTCAATGTGCTTTACACGCAAACAAAATTTTCAATTATCAATTAAACTCCTCTTATTTGACTAAAATATCTATTTTCTCTGACCTAGGTATTATTCTTGACTCAAAGTTAACTTTTACAAATCATTATCTACATTATTAAAAAAGTAAATAAGACACTCTGATTTATAAAACGGTTTTCACATGATTTTCGCTACCCTTAAACTTCTTTATATAACATTTGTAAGACCAATACTGGAATATGGCTGCATAATATGGGCTCCCTTTTATTCAGTCCATATAAACAGAAAAGAAGGAGTACAAAGAAGATTCATGCGCTTCTGCCTCCGTTACTTCCTATGGTCCAAAAGGCTCGAACTTCCACCGTACAATCTTCCATCGCTTTCTAAACACAGTACATTTAGCTAAGCTTTATTATAAAACAGCCCCATCAACCTATTGATTTCAGTTTACAACAAGTATTACTTTTTGGGATACAAGCTATGATTTTAAAAGTAAAACATTTAAATTAAAATTTTCAACACTTCACACTAAATAAACTGGGAGATAGCCGCAATACAAAAACTCAAAAAATTTGTTTTATTTTCAAGATTTCTAATTATCGGGATTTTTCCCGATTTTCGAAATTTTTGGATATTCGTTTTAGGTATTCTATCCCCAACTTTAAAATGTGCTCGTTAAAACCATCAAGAATCAAGTATCTTGAGTTTGGCGTCTTATAAAAACAGTTGTTTTAGATACTTTGTAAGATTTTGTTAAGTTTTTAGAAAAATCTAATTGATGTTTTTTTTTTTTAACAGAAAATTTAAAACCTAAAATCAAAACAAATATGAAAGAAGTTAAGACAAAGTTTCTTTAAAAAATCAAAGTCTTACCAAAAATACTATAATATTGATTTAATTTCTCAAATATATTTCTATTTAATATTCTTTCAAGATCCTTCAGTACAAAAATTGCTTTATTACAATAATTTCATTTAAACATTTTTAGCGGTTCACTAATGGGAAGTTATCAGTATGGTTCACATTACGAATCCCAAGCCTGACAATCCCCAACTATTGGAATTAAAGAATCATTAATCATTAAATCAATAGCATTTTAAAATTGGAATAACTTTTTTCAGCGTGTTCTAAAAGAAATTAAAATTTCAAAATTTGACATATCTTAACTTACCTAAAAATTACCGAAAAATTGGGTTTGCGCAGCCGATATTTCAAAATAAGAGACGACATCCATTGGTGTAATGAATTATTTTTGGGTAATTTGATTTTAATGACAACTCCTGTACTGTACCCTAATTTATTTTTGTTGTTTTTATTATTCTAAGTAAAAGTACTTTTATCGCAAAAAAAGAAAGAAAAGAGTCATAAAATAAAAACACAGAGGCAACTTATCTTTACTTATAAATAATAAAAAGCACACTTTTATTTATTGAATTAGGTCATTAACAAAATAAAAGTTTTTTTTTAAATTATTCTAATCACACTCTCTGATTTGCCACTGAAACTGTGGCTCTCCGGCAAACGTCTTCGGTATCCACGTAAAGACATATCTCAAATTATTGCCAAAGTAGTAATTCGAGGTCATCAAATATTCATTGTGTCTTGAACTTTTCAAATAACAATAATCATCGTCATTGACAAGTTCTATGAACCATTTGGTCCGCTCATCGATCTTCGTATGATTTTTCAGCTTTCGATTTAAAACATGTCGGAAATTCGAGCTGTGTTTGGTGTTTGCTGCGAAGAGGAATTCACCTTCAAAGACTCTATTCGATATGACGAAGAAGTTGTCAATTTTTTTGAAATACCATTGACTCCCGGGAGAAAGTTCTGTCGAGAATATCTTCTGACGTCGTCGCTTCGAGTCGTCCGTGTGGCTTGAGTTTATAGCTGTGAGATATACTTCCGCTCCTTTATTCCAAAGACATGCCGCAGGCAGGAAGAACAGATTCCTAGCACAAGTTGGAAGATTTTCGATAATCTTATCTGCCAAGTCCTTCAGAGTGCCACTAAGTTCTTGATACCTTCTATCGGAAGTGAGTTCCTTAAGAATCGAGGCTATTCTCATAATCACTTCGGATTCCGGATTATGGTTGAACTGGATTGACCAATACAATATACTTACCCCACTCACTCTCTGCTCAATGAATTGATGGTTGTTAATTATGTCAAGGACCTTGGAGTGATTGTCAATGTTGGCATTGACAAATTCATAAATGATACTTTCCCATTGCTCGGGATCGTAACGATACACGGCAGCTGTCAAATTGTCCATCTCTTGGTATGCACCTGTACGCAAGGCATCGTTCAAGGCATCCAGAGTGGAGTCAATGATAGTGTCCTTAAGTTCATTGTAAGTGAATTGTGCAAACTCGGTTTTGAAATAATCCACAGGGTGGTTTAAGAATTTTGTCTCCAGGACTTTTGCCAGGCGTATGGATTTGTAGGGATCTGTGTGATCATTTTCAACCATCTCCCTTTGCAAAGCATTCACAGAGGCATATATCAGATTTATGTCAGTTAGACTCTCTATAAATCTCGCTAAGAGCTCAAAGTTATCAGCATTGTTATCATAGATCGCAGCAATGGTCTTCGTCACTTCTTGAAGATTGTTAATTTGCTTGAGTTGTTCTTCGGCGGTGTCAAAATTGTGACTTCTGATGTATCCAACTATGTTCGAAGGCAATTGAGTTTCTCCAGAATCTTGCAATGTTCCATCACTCTCCGGGGCTTCAATGATGTCAGCTAGTTCCTTCTTCAAAAACTGAAAGTCGCCCTCAATTGCAGATGACTTAAAGGTTATAACGTCGTCATCGAGAGGCTTTTGGAGAGCTGTTAATGAAGACGACACATCCTCTTGAAGTTGCTGCAGCTTATTTTGCAGTGTCAAAAGTCGATTGATATGACTTGATGACTTAATAAATTTTGCGTTGTTTACATTGATGTGTCCAATAAATAAACACCCCACTAATAAATGATAATACAAATAATTTGTCGGCATTTTAAAAAAAATTACTACGAGCTTAACTGACTTCCGATGTCGACTGCGGTCATTAAAACTACAAAAAGACTGCCGTCTTGAGAGATTCGTCGAATATTTTTATATACAATTTAATGTGCTCTTGGCTTGTAATCTGCCTCCTCTCTAGCGCGTAAAGCGTTCGATTTGAAATTGAAAATGAATGCTCCCAATTTTTTCGCGCAGCAATTGATAAGCAATTTATAAATATTGAGCCTTATCTGTGGCCGAAATGTTTATGGCATTACTTTGATGTCATTTTTATTCAAAAAATATTTAAATAATATAAGAGGTAGTTGAGAGTCGTAGGTATTTACTCGTTATTTAATTGAGCTTGAAAACTATAGGAAATATATTCACTATATTGATTTTAGTAAATTGAAATATTAGAAATGTATAAAATTTACTAGTTTTTGAGAGTTTTAAGAAACTTTATTCTCACTTCAAGAAGAAATCTGAAGAAAACTGATTTCCGAAAGGGATATTTTGTGTGATAACCATACTTGAGTTGCTGTTAAAGGCTACACATAAAATAATAAAATCAACTTCAGTGCGGCTGAACTTCTCATGTTCAAAATACTGACTTTATGTCTAGGTCTATGGAGAAAAAAATGTTTATCAAATTACTAATGAGCTCCGTGGCCATGACACCATATATAGTTTGACCAATTATCGAAATTATATTTTAGCTTTAATTTTTCATTTGATCATCAAATCTAGAATAGACAGTGGGGTAAATCGTTTGTAGTTTTCAGACAAAAATGGATGCATTGTGTTCGGGACTCTGGAACAAGGAATTCACATGTCTTATAAAAAAATGAAAGAAGACAGGAAGGCGGTTATTGACATCAAATTTCTTTATCAGTGATACCAATGATCTGCAATTTAGTCGAATTAGATTTCTGAAAGATCTTCATTAACTCTGCAGATGAATTCCTCCAACAAATTAAACGGGCATGAAAGCTACAATTGTAAATCATTGGGTTAAAGATGTAAACTGATACTGTGACTAACTCGGGCGAGGTCAGTTATGAACATGCAAAATAGGATAGTGCCCAAAATTGAGCCTTGCTTAATTTTGTACCTGCTTTAAATCTCTAACTTAAATAGATAAGGTGGCTCAACTGTCCGTTGAGAAATAGGGCCTAGATACGTAAAACTCTCAAAAATTAGTACATATTGTCAGGGATGCCGGGGACCTAAAGTTTTAAGCCGAATTCAAACAGCTAATTGAGAAAGCACTTTTCATAACAAGAACTACTCTTGAAGGATTTTTCAATTCCTCGCAAGAAGCAGTACCCGTCAAACCGACTTTAGATGGCACATGTAGGGATTGAACCCAAGACCTGTGGAATAACAGTTATACGCACTAACCAACACGCCACGGGTACGGCTACCTAAATACAACTGAAAACGTGTTCTTCAATGCTGGAAAATCCACTGCATAAACTTTTCCATCTTCCTGCTGTAAATATCTCTGAGCGGATGGAACACAGCATCTGTCCTTTTCCTGGAACTTAGAATGTCTCCAACACACATGGCAAGAAATTTGTCACCCCTTCTGATCTGGCTGTAATTAACCATGCCTTTATTTGTCAAAAACTTGAATATATCCCACATATTTGGGAAGATGCTCCTAAAACAAGTTTAAGACTTTTGGATAAGATCCAAAAAAGGGCTTTGAAAATTATAAGCGATAAAACTATAACCGAAAAAAAATACTTTAGTTGAACACTGATGCATTGTTTCATGTATTTTGTTGTTCTACAGGTATTTTTACAAACAGTGTTCTGCCGAATTACCAACTATAGAGGCATCAGCTTACTTAACATCGCTTACAAAATCTTTTTTGCCGTAATATGTGAACGTCTAGAGCCAATCGTTAACAACCTGATAGGTCCCTATCCGTGTGGTTTTAGACCAGGAAAGTCCACGGTCGATCAAATATTCACATTACGGCAGATCCTAGAAAATGCCTAAGAGCACCAATCGACATCCACCATCTTTTCATCGATTTTAAGACCGCTTATGACATCCTTTACAGAGACGAGCTGAATAGAGCCATGTCTAGTTTTGGCATTCTTGCCAAACTCGACTTTTTTTTAACATTGTACTTCAAAGAATAGTGCAGAGCTCCCATGTAAACCTTAAGTAAGTAAGTTCTGCCGAATAAGCCAGTTGCAATCCCCCCCTTAAACAATTGTTGCACTTCTAGGAATCCACATCAGTTTAAACTTGAGCTCTTTCTTTTTTTAACCGTACATCCAGAATATGAAATGCTTTACTCTGTTTTTTCCTATACCATTTTCAAATTCAAAACCTTAAAACCAATGTGCACTGGTATCTCCTCTTTAATGCTTCCCTATTTTACTAGAGCTTTCACTGTTTTTAAACTTTAAACATGTTAAGGGTATTAATAACCCCTTAATATCTCTTTTGAAAATTTAAAAAAAATCAGAAAATAATGTCGCTTAAATTTATGAAAATAAACTTATTTGAAATTTTCATATTTATACACAATAAACATATATTAATTTTTACCAATTTTAAGTAGTAGTAGAAGGCAGATCTCAGCAAACTTAGTTACACGGGTAGTGCTTGTCGCTTTTTTAATAATTTTTACTAGCAGATCCCAAACGTGTTCGATGGGATTCATGCCATTCCACGTCTTCCAAGTAGTCCGTAACGGACCTTTCAACGTGACGTCTGGCATTGTGTTGCATTTGCAGGACACTTCCAATAAATAGTGCAAACGGAACCACATATTCCTCCAGAATTTTGCTAATATAAAAATTGGAGTTCACAGATTCTTCCACGAAACACAGTTCAGTTTTTCCGTTTTTTCTTTAAAAATCTTTTGATTTAGATTTTAAGCACTTTATTTTCAATTCGAAAAATCGGTCCTATTACAATAACTTCCTTTTATTTAACAAGAGACTATGATTTTCAAAGCGTGTTTCTTAATTCTGTCTTCAGCTTGTATTCAGGGTAACTGTCCCATTATGTGATTGGTATTAAAATCATAGCTCAATGCAGGCTTTGTAGATTAATTCCAGATTATTTATCCGACAAAATTTCTTGCATTATCAGAGAAATCCTTAACATTTTTTGACAACGTTAAATGTTATGAGCATTTGACAAGAGGACGTCAGTGAAACAAATAACTAAAATTTTAAAAGCATAAGCGAATTAAGGAAATGGTTTTGAATCTTTAAAGTATTTATTTTGCGAACTTCAAAATTAAAATCATGCTTATTGCAAGAATATGTTAACTTATCTTATGTGCTTGAGTCTATGTCACTTTCGTGGAAGCATACAGCGCTGTTCAAAAAATGTAGATCAAACATTTAATTATTTTTTTCGAGATCAGTTCTGGGAATTTAGTAACGCTACGGTTTTTTTTACTAGTAAGCGACATGTCATTCAAACACTGTATAAAAGTTGATGTTATTATCAATAGGAGCTGCATTTGGCTCATAATAGTAGCAGGAAGACTTCGGTGTACCTTAAAAACGATATGTGTCGAGCTACACGCAAAATAAGTTTCGTCAAGCTTAGTCATAAAAAGACTTGTGAAAGCTGGACTTACAGTACCCTTGGCATGATGGTTAGTGCGTTGGACTATAAATGCGATCTGATACAGGATAGATTGGCAGTTCCGTTAATCTACCACGTCAGACGAAGAGCCGTGGATAGGCGACTCCCATATAATCGGGACGTAATGGCACAAGGCGGAGCAGAGCTCCTTCGGTTCAGTAGGGCTGTGTCCGAACGGGACCGAACTGATAGGGTGAAGCAGGAGAACCAGTTTTGGTGGCTTCAATGGGCACTTGATAGTGGGTAGTCGGGATGGGGTTTTAAGCCTTGGCCGGCTTACATACTTGTTTTATAGTTTTAGGGTTTAGTTTAAAGTAGAATAGGCATGGTGGCAAAAAAAAAAACAAAAAAAAGAGGCTGGGATGCGACCCATACTGATAACTTCCCATCCCGTCTGTCGATTTGTCTTGCTTAAAAGTTTGTCTATATGTATTTTTACCAAATTTGTGCACTATTTTTTGTAGATTTTATTTTTTATGAAAAAAAAACGGACTGTTGGATTTTTATATAAAAATTACTGAATATTGAAAACAATATTTTCTCTGAAATAAAATAAGTTTAAAGCCAATATTTTTCATTTTTAAAAAGCTATTTGAGCCGAAAGTAAATTTTTACCAAGTTTTAGTATTGTTTTTTTTTAGAGTTTTAGTTTTTGTAAAAAAACTGTCAATTCGAATTTTTTAAAAATTTTACCAAATGTTGAAAACAATATTTCTTATAATATAAAATTAGTTTGAAGTCAATATTTAAAATTTTCGAAGAGATATTTGAGTCGAAAATCAATTTTTACCAACTTTTATACATTTGTTTTCAGGTTTTTATTTTTTGTTATAAAACTATCAATTCGATTTTTCTCAAAACTTGTCTTAATTTTGAAAACAATATTTCTTATAAGAAAAACGTTAGTTGGAACCTATTATCTCAAAGTTTTTAAGAGATATTTGAGTCGAAAATCATTTTTTACGAACTTTTGTTAATTTTTTTTTCGGTTTTTAATTTTTTTTACAAAAAATGTCAAATCGATTTTTTTCAAACTTTAACTGAATGTTGACAACAAAATGTTTTGAAAGATAAAAGTAAATTAAAGCCAATATCTCAAAGTTTTGAAAAGATATTTCAGTCGAAAATCAATTTTTACCAACTTTTATACATTTTTTTTAGGTTTTTATTTTTTGTAAAAAAAACTTAGATTTTTCTCAAAATTTTATCAGATGTCAAAAAAATTATTTTTCGTTGCACAAAATTGTTTTAGAGATGAAATCATGTTTCAGTCGTAAAATTTTGGAGGTGACAAAATTTTTTTTTTCAGTTTTATTGATTTATAAAAAAAACCGTTAATTGGTTTTTTTTCAAAAAATATACCTGTTTGGTATCACGTTATAATATATTATATTAAATTTAATTCAAGTCTCTAGCGTTTTTGGTTCGTAAGATATTTAGGGTTAACCAAAATTTTCACCTTTTTTTCAAACTGCTATGGTAAAAAAACCACCCACGCAATTTTCTTGAGAGCCCTTTCTGCATCTTTCTGCCTTATTATCTGTATAACAAAATTTATTTGAAGTCGATATCTCTTCTGGTACTTGAGCTATGGACGACGAAAAAAACGTCGCGAACGTACGGACGTACGGACGTACGGACGTACAAACGTACAAACGTACGTAAACACGCACGCACAGACATCTTTCTAAAAATCTTTTATTTCGACTCTAGGGACCTTGAAACGTCGAGAAATGTCAAAATTTTCAATTTGACAAATCGGACCCATTACAATAACTTCCTATGGGAAGTTAAAAAACAGGAAATATAAAAAAAAAGAAAAACAAAATTAAAAAAACATACAAAAAGAGCCAATAAAATATAAAAACAAAAAACGTTAGATTTGCTGCTGTGGTTGTTCTAGTTTTAAGTAGTTTATAAAGGGTGTCCCAAAATTAACGCAAGATTTGAATTTGCGGCCATTTGTGCAGTGAAGTGTTGGCAACCCTGAAAAAAGCAATTTGACAGCTAACAGTATAGGATTATTAAAAATGGAGCGTTACACGATAGAACAACGTGTCTTCATTATTAAAGAATATTTCAAAAATAGTGAAAGCTTGGCGGCCTGATTTTTCGAGCAAAATCATCCTAAGCGATGAAGCACATTTTCATCTTGATGGCTTTGTCAATCGCCAAAATTGCCGCATTTGAGGTTTGGAGAACCCACATGTGATTGTCGAAAAACAAATGCATCCACAACGCGTGATTGTATGGTGTGGATTTTGGGCTGGAGGCATAATTGGGCCATATTTTTTTGAAAATGATGCTGGTCAAGCAGTGACTGTTACTGGTGCTCGATATCGCGATATGATTACACAGTTCTTTCTGCCAAAATTGGATGATATTGATGTGTCCAATATGTGGTTTCAACTAGACGGTGCCACATGTCATACAGCCCGTGAAACAATTCAATTACTGCATGAGACATTGCCAGGTCGTGTACTCTCTCGTTTCGGTGATCAAAGTTGTGTATCAAATTGCATTGTGTTTAATAACTAATGCAATTGATACACAGACTACGTCATCGTTGATAACAGATTGGTGGCAACAAAAATTTTACTGTTTTGAATTAACAGAGCCGGATTCGATTCTTGTCACTACTAAGGCATAACACTAGTAGTGGCGTGTATCGAATTGCATTCTGTGGTTCAACTCAGTAATATTTTTCTTATAGTCTTCTTCTGTTTTGGTTTTTGTGTTTCTTTTATTTGCAATGGCTGGAAATTTCAGGGTAGATTATTGTAATATTCGTGGGCTTAGATCGAATTTTCTTTCTGTGTACTCCCATACTGCTTTAAACAGGCCAGCTGTATTGTCACTAAGTGAAACCCAAGTGGGAAAGGATTCTTTATTCAAGGGTATAACTTGGTGCCATTATTCTTTGCCCACCATGGTCTCGCCATATACATTAGGAATGATGTTGCTCATCAGTTTTTGCCACAATATGGTCTCTGCTCCAATTCTTTTTTCAATTTTATGTGGTTTAAATTTTCTGTGAATAAGCTAATCATTCACTATTGCTTCCTTTATCGAAGCCCAAATCTAGACAGAGTGTCAACTTCTCGTGAATTTGATGCTTTGTCTGATTCCATCCAAAGAATTGTTTCGTCCTATCCTCGCACTGAAATCGTTGTTACGGGCGATTTCAATGTACACAATTCTTCATGGCTTCAACATTCGGGCCATTCAACACCAGAAGGAGTGTGTGCTGAGATCTTCGCTGAGTTAAACCACCTAACTCAGCTGGTCAACGAGAACACTCGAATATTAGACGTGGTAGGTCGAGCAGAAAACACTCTTGACTTGTTTCTTACCTCTGACCCTGGTAAGTACACTATTAGTGTTCTATCTCCTCTAGGCACATTTGACCATTGTGTCATATCAGCAAATTCCTCGTGTAAAAACTCTCCAGTTAAAGAAAGAGCTCCTAAGAGAACCGTTTGGCAATACGAGAAAGCCAACTGGGACGTTCTCAATAATTATTTTAGGATCTTTAACTGGTCACTATGCTTCCTCGATAGGTACGTTGACGCCAGCGCTGATATGATCACAAGTTTGATTCTCTTGGGGATGAGAACTTTTATCCCGAATAGGGTTAAAAGCATCAGACCTAAGGAAAACGCATGGTTCGATGCGAGCTGTAAAGAGGTTACTAGGGTCGAGAAAGTAAGTTTCCGTTGTTTTAAAGCCAATACAACTGAGGAAAACCGGAATAAGTTCAAGCAAGCCAGGAAGACCTGCAACGCCCATATTCGACGGACCAAATTTTTACATGACCAAAAATTACGGCAAAAAATACTGCAATGTCCCAAAGGCAGTACAAATTTTTGGTCATTTGTAAAAAATATGAGGAATTCTTCCTATTTCTCGGTTCCTATGCTCGTTGTGAATGACACTCCTTTTGTTAGCTCTTTAGAGAAAGCTTATCTCTTTCTAGGCAGTTCGCCGCCAATTCAACTCTGCCAGTGAGTGTTATGACTCCGCCTGTACTTGAGTTAGTGATTCTATGGGGCGAATCTTTTTTCGCACTCGTACTGTAGCGAGAGTCATAAAAGATCTTAACATAAATAAATCTGCTGGTCCAGATTGTATCCCCGCTATTGTTCTGAAGAGGTGTTCTTCATCGATGGGAAAACCACTGCGTAAGCTTTTTCATCTGTCCTACTCCTCAGGTCACATTCCGAGTGGATGGAAAACCGCATTTGTTCAGCCTATTCCCAAAAAAGGCGAATCGTCCTCACCGTCTAATAACCGACCGATTGCACTTACGTCCCTTTTATCCAATGTCATGGAAACGCTGATTAATTATCAGCTCAAGAAATATCTCCAAGATCGAAAGCTGCTTAATGACCGACAGTATGGCTTTCGTAGCAATAGGTCCACTGGAGATCTCATGGTTCATCTCACCGAACAGTGGAAAAAATCTTTACATAGTTTTGGAGCAAGTAAGATTATTGCACTAGATATTTCAAAAGCATTTGATAGTGTTTGGCATCAGGCTCTCTAATCGAAAATGCGTGCTTTTGGTTTGCATTAATCCCTCCTTCATTGGATTAGTAATTACCTTTCGAATCGTTCAATACAAGTTGTATTGGATGGATTCAAGTCTGAAAACCACAAAATAAATGCTGGTGTGCCCCAGGGCTCTGTTCTATCTCCAACACTCTTTCTCATTTTTATTAATGATTTCCTGTCTGCAACATCTAATCCAATACATTGTTTCGCTGACGATAGTACCCTTAGCTTTTCATATTCGTTTTCCGATTCACACCCCTCTTCTTCGGATGTGGAACTGCAACGACAAAATATGATAAGCTCATTGAATTCCGACCTAAACAGCATTGTACAAAAGGGAATAAGAAACCGCGTGGAAATGAATGCTTCGGAAACGCAATGCTGTCTTGTATCGTTAAAGCGAAATATACCCTCCCTGCCATTATCCATAAATGGCACTTGCATCGAGAAAACTGAACATCTCGATATTCTCGGTATGTGTATCACCAACAACCTTTTGTTGAACGATCACATACACGATGTCGCCAAAAATGCCGCAAGATATTTGGGTTTTCTAAGGCGATGCAAGAAGTTTTTCTCCCCCTCTGATCTGGCTTTTATTTACAAGACTTATATACGTCCAAAGCTTGAGTGTAACTCCCATATCTGGGCTGGTGCTCCTGCAACTTACTTAAGCCTCTTGGACAGATTCTGATCTGATTGGTGATATTACCAACATAAGATCATTTACTTCACTTGAACATCGTCGAAATGTTTCTTGTCTCACCCTCTTTTACCGTTATTTTAATGGTTTATGCTCTAGAGAAATAGCCAGCTGCATTCCTCCCCTTAAACAGTTCAACCGTAATACTCGCGCTTCTAGGAATGCTCATCAATATACACTCGAGCCCAACTTCGGTCGTACTGTCAAGAACAGAGATTCGTTCTTTAGCCGTACTATGCGAATGTGGAATGCCTTGCTTTGTCTTTCCCAGCTATTGCAATATTCAGGAATTCAAAACCAATGTGCACCGACATCTCCTTTCAAACCCTCTCTCCCTTTCCTAGTGCTCACACTGTGTCTTCATAATAAGGGTAATACATCCCTTTGAGTGTGCGCGTATTATAAAAAAAAAAAAGTTGGCCTCCTAGATCGTGTGATTTAACACCATTAGACTTCTTTTTATGGGGTTATTTGAAATCACAAGTCTATGTCAACAAGCCCACAACCACCCGTGCATTAAAGGAGGAGATTCAACGCTGCATCAACGAAATTCAGCCACATTTATGCAGAATGGTCATGGAAAATTTTAACAAAAGAGTGCGCATGTGCATGCAAAGCCGTGGAGGCCATTTGTCCGATGTGTTATTCCATACATAACGCTATCCTATGTACTTTACGAGTCAATAAAAATATAACTATCAAAAGACTAAAAACGGCGTTTTCTATTTAATTCAAATCTTGCGTTATAGGTAGAATAGGTGGGTTAAGTTAGTTTTAAGTTTTATATTAGGGACCTTATTTTAAGTAGTTTTTAAGTAAAAATAAAAAGGATATTGATATAAGTTTTTTTAAATTTTCTAATTAATACAAAAATAAATAAAAATGAATTGAAGTTAAAATAGATCTTAGGGCCGAAAGGCATTAGTAGTTAGTGTTATAGTTTAACTTAGAGTGTCCGTATGGGACCATTAAGTTAGTTGTAAGTTGTGGATAATTAGGATAGTTTTATGAATTTTTGTCTAACTTTAAGATAGGTTTTAGAATGAATTAATAAAAATGAATTTAAAAAAAAAGTGCGTTGGACTATCATGCCTGAGTTCTTGGGTTCGATCCCTGTCTGTGCCATTTGAAGTTTTTTTCACGGGTACTGCCTCTTGCGAGGAATTGACAAAACCTCTAAGAGTAGTTCTTGTCATGAAAAGTGCTTTCTGAAATAAGCTTTTCGGATTCCCTTTCATCACTCACAACAGTACTCGCACACAGGAATGGTTGAGAGTTGTAAGTCACTAGGCATTATTTCTCAACGGCTGGACTTAGAGTGCTCAAGCCGGTACTGAAGCCGGGTATTCCAAAAAGAGTCAAAGAAAAGGAATTGCTCTGGGCTCAGAGCACCTTAATTGGACTCAAAACATGTGGAACGAATGTCATCATTTCGGGTGAATCGAAATTTAAGCTCCATGTTGGAGATGGTAGGATACTTATGGGAAGAGAACCAAAAGAAAAACTAAGCTCTGATTGCATTGTGTGATTGTGTGGGGAGGGGATGCTTCTCTGGAGATGAAAAAGGTAGAATAAGCTTTGTAGAATTCAAAGTCAATGCAAAAGTTTACCTTATAGTCCAGGAAAACGTATTGGAGCCCACACTGTGCTGGAGCTTTTTCGGGACACTTGCATTTTCATATAAACTTATTTTTATTACTACCATGACTGACTAATATTAAGCTTCAAAAATAACTAAAACTTGTATGACAAAAAAGAATATTTAAATTTTTGTTTTATTGTTTAAGGTTTAAAAGTACTTTTAAGAAAATAATATCGATGTACTAAGTTGGCCTTCCTAAGTCCAGATATCAATCCAATTGAGAATATTTAGTCTATAATGAAACTTGAGGTTGTGAAGAAGCGCTCATAGTCAGTTGATGAATTGACAAAACCTACTTAATCCGACCTGGAACACGATACCTGCATCCACAAGAAAAAACCTATCTCATTCAATGTCTGTGATGTGCAGTCGTAATAAAAGCAAGAAGAGGTCCAACAGAGTACTAATTAGATACAACATGTTTCTGAAAAGCAATACAAAAGAAACCAAGAAACTGCACCAATAAAGTAGTTTTCTTTAATCCTTAAAATGAGGCAGGTACCTAAAAAACTCATTTTTCGGTATAATCACTTTTTGCCCCCTTGACCATTTTAGAAATATCTCAAAATTCTTATTGTATTATAAAACGATTTGAAGTGAATAATAAAAAAAGAGGGTGGGGTGCGACCCACACTGATAACTTCCCATCCCGTCTGTCGATTTGTCTTGCTCAAAAGTTTATCTATATGTACTCGTATCAATTTTTACCAAATTTGCGTACTATTTTTTATGAAAAATGGACTGTTGAATTTTTTACAATATTTTCTGTGAAATAAAATAAGTTTGAAGCCAATATTTTTAATTTTTGAAAAGCAATTTGAGCCGAAAGTAAATTTTTACCAAGTTTTAGTATCGTTTTTTTTTAGAGTTTTATTTTTATTTTAAAAAACTGTCAATTCGCACTTTTTAAAAATTTTACCAAATGTTGAAAACAATCTTTCTTATAAGATAAAATTAGTTTGAAGCCAATATTTAAAAATTTTGAAGAGATATTTGAGTCGAAAATCAATTTTTACCAACTTTTATAATTTTTTTTTTTTAGGTTTTTATTTTTTGTAAAAAACTGCCAATTCGCACTTTTTAAAAATTTTACCAAATGTTGAAAACAATCTTTTTTATAAGATAAAATTAGTTTGAAGCCAATATTTAAAAATTTTGAAGAGATATTTGAGTCGAAAATCAATTTTTACCAACTTTTATAATTTTTTTTTTTTAGGTTTTTATTTTTTGTAAAAAAACTGTCAATTCGATTTTTCTCAAAATTTGTCCTAATGTTGAAAACAATATCTGTTATAAGAAAAAAATAGTAAGAAGCTATTATCTCAAAGTTTTTAAAAGATATTTGAGTCGAAAATCATTTTTTACCAACTTTTGTTAATTTTTTTTCGGTTTTTAATTTTTTGTAAGAAAACTGCCAATTCGCACTTTTTAAAAATTTTACCAAATGTTGAAAACAATCTTTTTTATAAGATAAAATTAGTTTGAAGCCAATATTTAAAAATTTTGAAGAGATATTTGAGTCGAAAATCAATTTTTACCAACTTTTATAATTTTTTTTTTTTAGGTTTTTATTTTTTGTAAAAAAACTGTCAATTCGATTTTTCTCAAAATTTGTCCTAATGTTGAAAACAATATCTGTTATAAGAAAAAAATAGTAAGAAGCTATTATCTCAAAGTTTTTAAAAGATATTTGAGTCGAAAATCATTTTTTACCAACTTTTGTTAATTTTTTTTCGGTTTTTAATTTTTTGTAAGAAAACTGCCAATTCGATTTTTTCAAACTTTAACTGAATGTTGACAACAAGATGTTTTGAAAGATAAAAGTAAATTAAAGTCAATATTTCAAAGTTTTGGAAAGATATTTGATTCGAAAATCAATTTTTACCAACTTTTATACATTTTTTTTAGGTTTTTAGTTTTTGTAAAAAAAAATGTCAATTCGATTTTTATCAACATTCTTTAAAATGTTGAAACTATATTTCTTATAAGATGAAATAAGCTTGAAGCCCAAATTTAAAGTTTTTGAAAACATATTTGAATTGATATTCAATTTTTACGAACTTTGAGTACCTAATGTTTTTTTAGATTTTTATTTTTCATAAAAAAAACTGTCGAATTGATTTTTCTCAAAATTTTATCAGATGTCAAAAACATTATTTTTCGTTGCACAAAATTGTTTTAGAGATGAAATCATATTTTAGTAGTAAAATTTTGGAGGTGACAATTTTTTTTTCAAGTTTTATTGATTTATAAAAAAACCGTTATATTGATTTTTTTCAAAAAATATGCTTCTTTGATATCACGTTACAATATATTATATAAAATTTAATTCAAGTATCTAGCGGTTTTGGTTCGTAAGATATTTAGGGTTAACCAAAATGTTCACCTTTTTTTATACTGCTTTGGTCAAATTTTTTTGAGTGCCTTTTTTAGGCTCTACGGACGTACGAACATACATACGTACACACGCACGCATCTTTCTAAAAATCTTTTATTTCGACTGTAGGGACCTTGAAACGTCGAGAAATTCCAAAATTTTCAATTTGACAAATTGGACCCTTTACAATTACTTCCTATGGGAAGTTAAAAAAACACATTAAAAATTTGTTGTTATTTCAACACATTGGACAAAATTCGAAAAAATCGAAAAAAAAAACCTTTGAGCAATATTTTTCGATCGGCAATGTAAATTAATCCGTTGAAGTTCCTGAAAAAGTCTTTAAGATAGCCACAGTTGGCTTATTCATATTGCCAAACCGTTCTTATAGGAGTTTTTTGTATATTTATATGCCCTTTCAAAAAGAGGTATTATTTTGATTAAAAGAGGTAAGTCAAAGCGAAGTATAACAACTCCAAAAGCGGTATCTTCCCAAACGGTGAGCTATCCAAATTTTTGCCAATACATACACATACATATTCATTTTTCATTTCAGATGATTCTGATAAATTTAATTCAAAAGCTAAGTAAAACCGTGTGCCTCCATTAAAAGGCCATGTGCGACTATTCATCAGTCGCCTCATAACTCATTCGAAGTCGAATTATTAGCCCTTTTGAATTCCCTGAGGTTTCCTAATTAAGTACCTTGTCGTTCTATTTATACTAAATTACAATTCTAAATCAAAACAGAAACATTAAACTTACATAGTTTGTATTAATTATATTTGTTACAAATTAACATTAGTCCCATATTTTGAGGCGAACTTAAAGGCTTGAGTTGATGCGTCCTTCCAAAAAGCAATTGACACCAATTACTTGCCTCTTGTTACCTTCAATTTTGTATGCAGATACAATTATCAATCCTTGTTGTTGTCCTTCATAAATACGTCTACGTACATTGCTCGTCGACAGAAGTTGTATATGCCTGCCGTTCGTTGTTCGTAATGAATTAATTAAGCTGATGGAATTAAAATTGGAATCCAAAGTAGATGTATTCATACATATACCCTACTTACCTCCTGTCTTCAGTCTCCATTGCTTCGGTTTACCTTTAGGAATTAATTATCAGATATTTCAGGTGATGGTTAAAGAACTTCATGCCTGAACCTATAGTAAAATAATTATATTCCCACTTCCCAGATTGATATTTATCCATGAATACAATAATTTTGAATAAAATTCTTATTGATGGAGTCATTTGGGAATAATATTCCTCATAATCATTTACAATTTTATCGTGACCTTTTCGTTGATTTATTATTGACTGAAAATTCCCTCTCGAGAAAGATATTCTATTGTAAGTATATAATTATGAGGATTGAGGGTAGATATTTATAGGTGTATAATTTATTTGCTGGAATGATAATAAATGTTGATTCAATAGAAGATGTCTACATTTATTTCTTTGAAAAAGTTTTCTTTGGATTTCCTTGATGATGAAGTTCTTCATTATGAATTGATGATGATGTCTTCCTGAAACATGCACAAATTTCCAAAATGATAAAGTGTATGAATTCTGCTCCGGTTAGCACAGAAGCCCCAAGAAATAAGGTAACGATTCCACCGAAATAGCCTAGAACGAAAAGGATTGAAATATTTATCATAAGTTATGAGTTTTGAATTATATTAGGATGTCGAAAAAGGCCGGAAGTTTTGAATTCGCCACCTTTTATGTATGTAGAATAGTTTTTGACAATTCTAAATTTATTTCTTATTTCAGTTTGAGATTCATCAAAAGCCTTTGATTGGAAAGCTGCCCTTTGGCATTGCCTTCCAATTAAGGTAATTTTATTGAAAAGTTGGCTAGAGAGTTTATGAAATTTTTCTAACTATTAAACCAATTCCACTAATGTCAAAACGAAAGGTAATCATGATATTTCAGTTAACTGAAAGCTGAACTTAATTACTCTGTGATTTATTTTATTTTGATCACTTGCCTCTGCTTCTGGCTCCCTCGGGCTAAGCGTTTAATAGCCTACTGGCTGGAGCTTCGATGTTCATTCGCTCTAGGTGCCCTAGCCATCTTAGTCATTTAACGCGTATTTTTTTGACCAGTGGCAAGTATCTATACAGCTCGTATAGTTGGTGATTGTATTGTGTCCGCCAGATATTATTTTGCTTGTCCAAATCGGTCCATATTTTATAAGTAGAACCTTCCTTTCGTAGATATCAAAGGATCCTTCATCCACCAGAGAAAGAGTCCATGCTTCTGTACCATATGGTAAAACTGGGAAGGTTTTGTACAGTGTCTCCTTGGTTCTTCGCTATAAAGGGTTATTCCTCAATAACTCGCAGATAAGCTAAAGAAACAGCGATTAGCAAGAGTAATTCCACGTTTGATTTCAGAGCTCATGTTATTTGCAGAGTAAACAGAAGTGCCCGCATAGATAAATTCATTTACCATTTTGAAGTTATACCTATATTAATGGTCATGTTCTGACCGAGTTTACGATGGGGAATCGACTCTATTCGATGACAGGAAATACTTCGTTTAGTCCTCGTTAACCACAAGACACATTATGTTTCCTTTAATCTCGTTACCGGAAAAGGCACCCTTAACTGCTTTTTTAGTTCTTCCCATAATGTCGAAGTCATCTGCATATGTATTTATATATGATATTGTGTGGATTTGGTGTTTCGCACCACTCTCTCAAGAGCACTATTGAAGCCGCCTTGAGACAGCGCATCACCTTGTAAAAGTTCTCTGGTAGTTCCGAAAATTTCGATTGATTCTCCACGAATTTTGAAGCAGCATCGAGAATTCTGTAACGTCATCCTGATAAGTCGTATTAGTTAAGCTTACTTACTTACTTACTTAAGGTGGCGCTACAGTCCGGGCGGACCTGGGCCTCAACCAACAAGCGTCTCCAGCCAGCTCGGTCCCTAGCTAGCTGTCTCCAGTTTCGCACGCCAAGTTGGTTGAGGTCCTCTCCCACCTGGGTGCGCCACCTGAGTCGCGGTCTTCCTCTACTGCGCCGTCCCTCGGGATTGGATTCGAAGACCTTCCGGGCTGGAGCGTTGATGTCCATCCGCTCTACATGACCTAGCCATCTAAGCCGTTGGACTTTGATTCTGCTAACTAGGTCAGTGTCGCTGTACAGCCCGTACAGCTCGTCGTTATATCTTCTCCTCCATTCTCCATCTATGCGTACGGGACCAAAAATCGCCCGAAGAATTTTTCTCTCGAAGAGGACTTTACTTCTCAATTGCCTTCTAAGTCCAAAGAAGCAGCGATTTGCAAGAGTTATTCTTCGTTTGATTTCAGCGCTGCTGTCGTTGTCTGTGTTAATAGCGGTGCCTAGGTAGACAAAGTCCTTAACTACCTCAAAGTTATAGCTGTCCATGGTGACGTTTTGTCCAAGACGTCGTCGTTCAGTGTCCTTTTTTGATGACAGCATATACTTGGTCTTGCCCTCATTGACCATTAAACCCATCTTCTTCGCTTCCTTCGCAATGCTCAAAAACGCTCCACTGACATCACGCTTTGATCTTCCAATTATGTCAATATCATCTGCGTATCCGAGTAATTGGATGGATCTTTGGAAGATTGTGCCTCTAGTGTTTACGGTTGAGTTTTGCACAATTCTTTCCAGAACGATGTTGAAGAAGTCGCATGACAGTGCATCGCCTTGTCTAAAACCTTTTTTGACATCAAATGCATCGGTAAGATCTTTTCCGACCTTGATAGAGCAGCGTGCATTCTCCATCGTCATTCTGCACAAACGGATAAGTTTGACAGGGATGCCAAAACTAGACATTGCTCGGTAGAGCTCTTCCCTATAGATGCTGTCATACGCGGCTTTAAAATCGATAAAGAGATGGTGGGTATCGATTTGAAGCTCCTGGGTTTTTTCCAAGATCTGCCGTAGTGTGAATATTTGGTCGATAGTGGACTTTCCTGGTCTGAAGCCACACTGATAAGGACCAATCAGGTTTATTATTATTAGTTAAGCAGAGAAACGAAAACTCGACATGGCACGGTATAGTTATTTCCTGTTGACACTGACATAGGCTGCTTTAATATCGATGAAAAGATGATGCGTATCGATGCCATATTCTAAGGTCTTTTCCATTATTTGACGTAGAGTGAAAATTTTGTCGATGGTAGATTTTCCAGGCCTGAAGCTAAACTGATAATGGCCAATCAGTTCATCTGTGAATGGCTTCAGGCGTAAACAGGCGGTGTTTAAAAGTACGATGCCTCTTTAGTTGGTGCAGAGAAGGCGTTCACGTCTTTTATCGGACAGATAGTGCTTGAATTCCACTCATCGGGCATGCTTTCTTCAGAACATATTTTGGTGAGTTGGTTCATGCTCCTTACCAGATCAGTTCCCTGGTGCTTGGAATGCTCCACCTGTAAGCTTTCACGGCCGCTTTGTTCAACTTCAGGCTGGTTATCGCATATCTGATCTCAAAACATTGGATTTATCGGGGCTGCTCGTTGGCGGGATCATGCGCTTCATCGCTATTAATAGCTGGTCAAAATGATCTTTTCTTACAGATTGTTTGAAGAAAGGAAAGAAATTTTAGTTTACAGAAGAAGCTGTAAAAGCTTTCGAAAACTTAAAAGCGACATTGACTTCTGATCCTGTTTTAAAAAACCCAGATTTTAGTAAGGAATTTATAATCCTATGCGACGCATCAAACACAGGCATTGGCTGTGTTCTCTGTCAACTTGACAATGAAGGTAATGAAAAACCTATATATTACCATTCACAGAAACTGAATAAGGCACAACGCAATTATAGGGTTACAGAACGCGAGTGTTTAGCAGCAGTGGTCGGAGTTAGCATACGTGGAAGGTCAAGCCTTTAAGATAATCACCGATCATGCAAGTTTAAAGTGGCTGATGAGTCAAAAAAGACCTAAGCGGTCGTTTGGCAAGATGGAGCCTGCAGCTTCAAGTTTTTGATTTCACAATCGAACATCGGAAAGGTTCACAGAACGTTGTCCCTGATGCTCTATCGAGGGTATTTGAAATAGAAGCACTGGATCACTATGTTTCGGTTGTGAACGAAGACTTTGACGCGCTACACATATGTAGATCTTCGAGACCCCAGTTTTCAATGTGAGGAATATTTAAAGATCATCGACACAGTCAGAAATCAAAAGAACCAGCTAGCGGATCTTCAAGTATCAAATAATTTCGTTTATAAGAAGGTCCAACATTGCACAGGTAATCCGTTTGAGGATGACCTTATTTGGAAGATCTGGGTTCCGGAAGCCTTAACCGATCGTTTGATAGGGTCGGCTCATCGGCCGCCGAGAGCATCGCATGGCGTACTCGTTTCTTTTGGCCTGGCATGGCAACTCAGGTGAAAGCTTATATTGCATCGTGTGATGTTTGTAAATCATGTAAAGCACCGAACAGTTCCCTTAGACCACCAATGGGAAAAGCATTTACGGAAAACAGTTTACAAGCAAGGAATTTTAAAAGCTCATGGTTTCGTTTGGTATTAATTATGTGAGAACCGCAGCTTACTCCTCTCTAGCTAACGCAAGCGAGAGGGTGAATCGATCAATTTTAGCAGCTTATATCGATCAAGACCAACGTAATTGGGATTTACATCTCCCATCAATCGCGTGCGCTCTCCGCACAACAATACATTCCGCTACAAGTGTACCGCCATACGAAGCATTGTTTGGCCAACCAATGGTTGAACATGGTGCTGATTACAAACTTCTGAAAGATCTCAACGCTCTTAATAATTCCGAGATTAAAACATTGTCAAAAGCTTTACAAATGAACATTTGTATTTTATATTATATTATTATTTTTATCTCATTTTTGTTCTTTAGTTTATAATTTTTTTCTCTCCTTTATATATGCATATTTTATTTACTTTTTTCGTAAAATAAAATAAAATTTATAACGTTTTAATAAAGTTAATGAATTATGACTTTAAATTGATAAATAGATGAATTTTACGAGTTAGTAATTTTCATGGATTGCTAAAATATTATTCATAGGGTAAATGTGACCATTTTAGAAAACCTTCGGTAAGCCACCACATATGAAGTTAGGGGGTTACTGGCAACGACATCGAGGTAGCAGTAGCCAAGGTCGTACCACGTTAGTGATGCGTGGGTGGGATATACCCCTTATGGACATAACATCGAGTCCTTCCTTCTCTAAGGTTGTTACTTTAAATTTCTTTCTCGATCAATCCTTTTGATTTGTCGAAATTTGAATAGTAATTTATTTGTTTTTCTTAAGGATGAATTTAGGGTCCTAACATTTTTTTAGATCCAAAATTGTTTGTATTATCTGCGTTTTTATACCACAACCATTTCGGCATGATTTTACGGAACACTCGTTTTGGTATCCCTTGAAAAGAACCCAGCCATTTTCGACGAGCTAAGCCCATTGCAAGCATGCCAACCAAAGAGATACCGGAACACCCTTCATTCCTGCTTACAGGACTGGACTATAGCTTCCTGTAGGCTATAGTTCATAGTGTGAGCGTAAAGTATGAAGGGTGAAATCAATAGGATTCGTTACAAAATTGTAGGCATCAGCTGCGTCTCCACTATAGTATTTCCCTTCTAATTTTTGCAGGCTCACGGTGGCTAGTAAGTCCCGTTGAATGCCTTTTGACTCGTTATTGTTGGTTGGCAAAGTGGGACTCCGGACAGATCTCACCCGTTGCTTGTTTTTTTTCAAGCTCTAAGGATATTTTGTCGAAAAAGGCATTGGCGTTGTTTTCCTGCTGCAGTCTTCCAAGTTTGAATCTTCTCCTCGTGGTTGATGTTCACCTAATGGCTTCTATGGATATTCGCACTCGCAGTTTTGCACCAATTAGATATTGGTCGGAATCTATGTTGGATGATCTCTTCTTGCGAATGCCAAGCTGTGACTTCCGTCGATAGGAACATGATCGATTTGGTTGCAGGTTCGATCAGCGGGGGCTCACCAAGTGCCTTTGTGGATATCTGGAAGAAGAAATGTAGTGCTCCTCAGCACCATGTTCTTTTCGGCTATTAAGTCGACAAGCCTGAGTCCGTTTTCAAACGTGATGTCGTGCAGGTTATTTCTTGCGATTGACCCACTAATTTTGGCATAAAGTTTCGCAAACAATTTTTAACTCATTCTTGGTGCGTTGCTATAGGTTTTGGCCAGGAGCTCAAAAAATTCTTCTTTGATAGTGTCAATCTTTTTTTCCGTTAGAACATGCGCGTTGATAAGGCTCAGGTGGTGGAATTTTGACTTAATGCGGATTGTTGTCACTCTTTTGCTAACATCCTAAAAGCTTAAAGCGGTCGATTGATGTTAGGCACATTCCATGTACAAACACTTTAATCGTTATCCGTTTTTTCGCTTGCAAGTAGGGGGGGGGGTTCGTGAAATCGGGTTTTCCTTTTCGTCTGTGGCTTATAGATTGTTGGCGCTTGTTCTTCAGAGGAATCCAAAGTTCGTCGTTAGTTCACCTTTCGGCTATCCACACAATAAGGAGTTGACGATTTTGCACCACCATTATTTCTTTGTCTGAGAAGTTTTTTTGTGACAATTAAGTACTATCAACTGAAAGTCGTGGCTTGTGAAGTAAGGTTCCAAGTTTGAAGTTTATGACACTTGGCCAACTAACTAGTTTGCTTGGTTAAAATGTATGTTCAAAGAATGCATTAGAATTCAAATGAAGCTCCTTATGTGCCCAAAATAAAATCAGGAATATATGACTGACAGTTAGAAACTTAGAACTTTACATCACTAAAATTTGTCTTTAGTTGAGTGCAAAGAAAAATATAAATAATTATTATGAGTTCTATTGACGTTAGGCCTTTTCGACCAAAACCGTAACGCCCAAATTCTAAAATGTCAAAAAACCAAATCGAATTTTTAATAAATTTTAAATAAAAGAGCCCAAATTATTAGATGTCATTTGGCCCAAAAGAAATTTAATTTTGAATTCGGGGCATAGTGTTTGGCCTTTGTGATAATTATTTTGGGCATTAAGACGATTATGATTTCCATCTTCTTATCACCCAACTACATAATCACCCAAATCATAAAATGACATAAGACCCAAAAAAAAAACATTGTAAATGTCATATGACCCAAACCAACTTTCAATGTCATAACGCCGAAATTTGGAAATGTCATAACGCCCGGCTTGGGCTTACTACTGGATTTGGGGAAGTTGTGCGAAGTTTGATGAGTGCAAAGTTTCTTTGTTTCTTGACGTTCTGAGTTTTTGGGCGATCTGACTTAGTTTTCGTTTCATGTTTCCATTTGAGCGAAACAATTTAAAACTCAAAATGTCGTAGCGCTCAAAGTTTTCAACAATTTTGTTAGAAATGTTAATAATTTGGACTTAACGATATTTTAAAATTGATTTAGGCAATATGACATTGACTTTGGGTTTTGTGGCATTTTCCCCTGAAATAATTTTGTTGGGCAATAAAACCGAACGCTTCTTTTCAATCCTTGAATGTCGAAAAAGTTCTTACACGAAATGCTTCTGTAATATTGCCCAAATCCTACAACAAATAATAATAAAATTGTTTTAGGCGCTACGATATTTTTAATTTGGACGTTGTGGTTTTTGGAAACCCTAACGCCATTACAGTGAAATATTAAAATAATAATAAAGTTCAGATTTTGAAAACAGTTTGATTCAAAAAAGAGACAAAATTTGTATAAATAAGCACAGAAAGTATCCAAAATTCTTACACCATGGGAATTAACATTTTTTGACTTTACGCACCCAAAATTTTACTAAGTAAAAACTTCCGGAAACGTCAAAAAACTTTAGATTTTCCAGATCAATCAAAAAATGTATAGCTTTTCATATAACGGCAAAAATTTGACAGCGAATCAAAGAAAGCTTCGCAGGAATCAAAAATCAATCGCCATTTTATCATTGTATAAGTGTCAAAAATTCATTCCGAAACCATCTTTAACCCATTGGTAAAACATACAAGAAAAGTTCGAATGTGATGATGGATTCAATTAATTCTCTGTTAAGATTTTGAACGGTCTGTTCTTTGACAGCTCGTTAGGCTTATAGCAATATTTTTGAGAATTTCAATAACTTAAAAGTTTTAAGTTGTTAACTGTCAAACGGATTTTTAGGGTTTCCAAGTAATTGTTATAAATTCATACCTCTGGTTTATGTGTTGTAAAAAAACTTGTCCTACTCACCGGTTAGATCCCAAATCGTGTATTTCATTGTAGTTAAATATTTCATCATAACTTCTGATTGATAAAATATATCAACACGTGTTAACATAGCTTCACCTGAAATACTTTAATTTAAAAATAAAATAGATACAAACAATGTATATTATTAAAAGCACAAAAGTGATAACTTTTTCCATACTTATCTATTGGTATTTTATTCAATGTTATAGGATAAGTAAGACTGCTACAACTTGGAAGGCAAGCACAATCTATTACATTACTTTCTGCTTTAGGGACATTAAAACTTTCAATTGCCCTTTGTTTGGCATTGATAAAAATATCTAAATAAATAATATTTAATAAAAAATAAATTTTCAACGACATATTTTAACAAATTATGTTCTCACCTCTTTTTTCATAGACACAAATGTAGTCACTAGGCTTACACTCAAGTGCTGTTGTTTCTATAAGAATAATTAAAACATTTTTAAATTGAAAAAACCAAAAGTTAGTGGAAGTATCACTACTCCATTTAAATTTATAGTTTAATTTATTACAAATGTCAGGCACCATCTTAAGTTTTAGTTGTAGTATTATTTAGTATTATACGGGCTTGAAATCGATGAAAAGATGGTAAGTGTCAATTTGGTGTTCTTGGGATTTTTCCAGGATCTGCCGTAATGTGAATATTTGAACGGCTGTGGACTTTCCCGGTCTAAGGCCACACTGATAAGGACCTATCAGGTTGTTGACGATGGGCATTATACGTTCACATATGACAGCAAAGAAGATTTTGTAGGCGATGTTAAGAAGACTGATTCCTCTATAGTTGGTGCAGTTTAGAGGTCTACTGAGGTTCCACTCATAGGGCGTGCTTTCCAGCTATAGTGTTTTATCTCCAGCTGCTTTAAAGAGCTCGGCATTCAAGCCATCTGGTCCAGCGGCTTTATTAGGCTTCAGCTTAGATATGGCAATCTTCGTCAAAGTGGGGAAGACGGGATTGTTGGCTTTCGTCGTCTATGTTCAATGTTTCATCCTGCCTGACAGCGGAATTCAGTTCTTCGTCGCCGTTATACAGTCTGCAGAAGTGGTCCTTCCATATTCTCAGCATTGACTGCGGTTCCACTATGATTTTTCCACTTTTGTCTTTGCAGCCTTCGGTTCTATGTTTATGTACCTGTGAATTTCGTTTCACCTGTTCACAAAACTTTCGAACTTCATTCCTGCTTTTAAACCTCTCAACATCTTCGACCGCACGCTTCTCATGCCCTCTCTTGAAACGAACCCACTTGGGTGTAAACCTCTCCTTTCCTTACTACCATTACAACCTCGGACTACAGGCTCCCGGGGCTGATCCTGGCAGCAGAAAGGAGAGGGTGTCCAGGACACGGTAGCTTGGCATGCTTGCTTTCGCACGAACTAGCTCGCCGACGGGGGGGTTCTTGCTACCGCAGCACTAGACGGGGTTACGACTTCATGCCATACATAAATGAAATAAGAAACAAAAATGGAGACCCGAATTGTCCAGGTGTTGGGGAGAGTGATCCCTATAGAGGGGGAGGGTCGTTGATGGTGATGAAACTCGGAGGATTTGCCCACCCTTTGTATCCGACGGATACCACCTTGGCTTCTACAACCTCCTATTTATGTAGTAGCCCCTAACTCACCCTTTTGCTTCGCCAAACGCACCTTACTCCATGTGCGTCACCTCTACCCCAGTCCTAGGGTATCTAGCCGGCCACCCTAGCTAGAAGTTAAAAGAAAGAGAAAACCGCCTTCCCAAAGTAAAAACAACCGGAAATTATCTTCAGAGAAAGACCATATTGTTTCTTTGTTTTAAAACGTTATAACTTTTAATGATTCTATTAAAACTTAATTAGAAATTATATAAAAAAAAATAACATTAAAGAAAAATTAAAATTTTATATAAATTAAATATAAGTTAAAGGAAATTTAAATAAAAGTTGAATATGAAAAAAAAAACAAAATTAAATATTAAAATAAAAGAATTAAATAAAGATTAAAAGTAAAAAGAAATAAGAAAAAAAAATAAGGGAATAAAAAAAAGAAAAAAAACCATCAGGTAACATATACTACCAAACAATAAAGAAAATTAAAACCAAAATGCACTAAAAACAAGAAAAAAAGAAAATAAACTTACTTTGGCTAGATTTTTTTTTCTTATAAAATGTGTGGTTTAATTTATCTACTATTATTATTTATTATTCCCATTTAATTTTTTTTACTTCTTCATTTTTATTTTGGCCTTTAAATATTTGACTATTCCTTTTCTTCTTTAAAAAAAACTTATAATTAAACACAAACTTTAAAACCGACACGAAATCACACTTTTGGGATTACACACAAATAAAATTCAGAGGGGAGGGTAGGTTAGGAAGTAGTTAATTATGTACATAGGGCCTATGTACATAATTATGTCATAGGTATATGGAGTAGGTTGAGGGAGGGACACTTTTCACTTTCATCGAGAACAATTTTGGGGGTACTGCTACTGCTGCTTCTGCTGCGGCGCTGCTGCTGCTTCTGCTGTTGTTGCTGATGATGATGAGGGTGTATGCAGATCGTATGTCGTGCACAGGGTATATACATATATAGATTTTCTTTTTTATAGGAACGGGGCACAGGTAGGTAGAGTATATTATACATATATTTTTTTTTTTCTGGTTGAACACTGCACAGGGCACAGGTAAGTAAGGTATGTAAAGGGTGATTTTTTGAGGTTAGGATTTTCATGCATTAGTATTTGACAGATCACGCGGGATTTCAGACATGGTGTCAAAGAGAAAGATGCTCAGTAAGCTTTGACATTTCATCATGAATAGACTTACTAACGAGCAACGCTTGCAAATCATTGAATTTTATTACCAAAATCAGTGTTCAGTTCGAAATGTGTTTCGCGCTTTACGTCCGATTTATGGTCTACATAATCGACCAAGTGAGCAAACAATTAATGCGATTGTGACCAAGTTTCGCACTCAGTTTACTTTATTGGACATTAAACCAAGCACACGAATGCGTACAGTGCGTACAGAAGAGAATATTGCGTCTGTTTCTGAGAGTGTTGCTGAAGACCGTGAAATGTCGATTCGTCGCCGTTCGCAGCAATTGGGTTTGTGTTATTCGACCACATGGAAGATTTTACGCAAAGATCTTGGTGTAAAACCGTATAAAATACAGCTCGTGCAAGAACTGAAGCCGAACGATCTGCCACAACGTCGAATTTTCAGTGAATGGGCCCTAAAAAAGTTGGCAGAACATCCGCTTTTTTATCGACAAATTTTGTTCAGCGATGAGGCTCATTTCTGGTTGAATGGCTACGTAAATAAGCAAAATTGCCGCATTTGGAGTGAAGAGCAACCAGAAGCCGTTCAAGAACTGCCCATGCATCCCGAAAAATGCACTGTTTGGTGTTGTTTGTACGCCGCTGGTGGAATCATTGGACCGTATTTTTTCAAAGATGCTGTTGGACGCAACGTTACGGTGAATAGCGATCGCTATCGTACAATGCTAACAAACTTTTTGTTGCCAAAACTGGAAGAACTGAACTTGGTTGACATGTGGTTTCAACAAGATGGCGCTACATGCCACACAGCTCGCGATTCTATGGCCATTTTGAGGGAAAACTTCTGAGAACAATTCATCTCAAGGAATGGACCGGTAAGTTGGCCACCAAGATCATGCGATTTGACGCCTTTAGACTACTTTTTGTGGGGCTACGTCAAGTCTAAAGTCTACACAAATAAGCCAGCAACTATTCCAGCTTTGGAAGACAACATTTCCGAAGAAACTCGGGCTATTCCGGCCGAAATGCTCGAAAAAGTTACCCAAAATTGGACTTTCCGAATGGACCACCTAAGACGCAGCCGCGGTCAACATTTAAATGAAATTATCTTCAAAAAGTAAATGTCATGGACCAATCTAACGTTTCAAATAAAGAATCGATGAGATTTTGCAAATTTAATGCGTTTTTTTTTAAAAAGTTCTCAAGCTCTTAAAAAATCACCGTTTATTTGTATATATAGATATATAAATTTTTTTTCTTATTGGAGGCACAGGGCACAGGTAAGTAATATATGATATGACTTTTCCTTCACGATGCAAATTGCACAGGGCACAGGTAAGTAACAGATGTATGTATAGATATATTTTTATTTCAACACTGCACAGGGCAAGGGTAAGTATTTTTATATACATGTATATATATTTTTTTTTTACTATAGGATGCTCGTCGATAGTTTTATTAAGGACAAGGGTATTACTTTTTATTTTGGGTAATTTCTGTTTTTTTTTCTATGAGATTTTTGCACACACTTCCAGGTTTTCAAAATTCACTTTTTCCCCTGTCTTTTCTTTTTTTTCATTGATTAACACAAAATCCACTTCACTTTTTAATTAGTTTGTTACTTTTTTTTTTTTTCTTTTTACCGATCGACTCGCGTAGGTATAGTTCTTGCGCCTCGCCCGTATCACTGCCAATTGTCAACTCACTTCCTTATTACAAAATTATGATTATTTATCATAGCCATGGTGATGCTCCGCCTCTTTTCCAGCACTATTTTTGCATATTTTCCGCTAACAGCTTTTTTTTGCCCAACGGTCCTGTCAGGTTCGCTGTACTCTAGCGGAGGTCTAAGCAGTGGTCTGATTTAAGAACGGTGCATCCCTTGGCCTGATGGATGAGGTGTTATTTAATATTTGTATTGTTTTGTAATTGTGTTGTTAAGTTAATAATTGGGTGATCACAGTCTTGATCAATTTATTATTAGTATTGTTATTATTATTATTATTATTATTATTATTATTATTATTATTATTATTATTATTATTATTATTATTATTATTATTATTATTATTATTATTATTATTATTATTATTATTATTATTATTATTATTATTATTATTATTATTATTATTTTAGGTTTCCTACACTCTTTTGCCTTCTGAGAAGTCGGCGTTCCCCTCGCCTCTTCTGCTCATAGAGCTCATGCATGAGCAGCTCTCGTCCTTTTATGCAGCACCGCTTTGCGCGCCTGTTGTTTGGCTGCATTTGCCTGCCGACATTTCTCATCAAACCAGGGATTCCTTGTTGGTGGGTTCTTGAAATCCAGCACATCAGATGCGGCTTTTTTTATTGCATGTGATTGTGTTGACGGCAGAGATCTTCGAGAGAGGTTACTTGAAACTCGGTTGGAAAAGCATTTGGCCATCTCTTGCGATTGTAGCCGTTTGACGTTGTACTTTCTTTCAGCATGTACCTGTTTTGCCTTGGGTCTGAAAATCCAAAGTGCTACCTTAGTTACAACGAGGTAGTGGTCCGAGTCGATGTTAGCTCCTCGGAAAGTTCGTGCATCCATAATGCTGGAAGCGTGTCTGGCGTTGATTGCAACATGGTCTGTCTGGTTGACGGTAGATTGAACCCCAAGTTCCTTTGTGGATGTTGAGGTGTGGAAAACGCGTACTGGCTACCATGACATTTCGCCCCGCAGCAAAATCTATTTTCCGATTATTCCACCAAAGATGTATTCCTTTCCTAGTTTGGCATTAAAATAGCCCAGGACAATTTTAATATCGTAGCTAGGACAGTGCATTTGTTTGGTTGAAGAGCTAGAAGAACACATCTTTGGTGTTGTCATCCTTTTCGCATTAAGCATTCAATACCAGAGGCAACATTGCCTTGCAGCCATCAGAGATGCTGATTCTGAAGTGCTAAGTTTCACAAGGCCACCACAGTGAAACCCCTGGTTTGATGACGAAGGCCTGCAAGCGCACGCAGCGAAGCAGCAGGCATACAAAACGGCGCTGCACAAAAGGACCAAATCTGCTCGCGAGCTCTATGAGCACAAGAGGAGAGAGGAACACCGGCTTCTTAAATGGAAAAAATGAGAGCATTAAGCGCATGATCGAGGAGATAAAGGGATGTCACAACAGGAATGAGGTTCGTAAATTTTACCAAAAGGTAAAAAAAACCTCCCAAGGGTACCAGCCACGAACCATAGTCTGTAAAGACGATCAGGGGAACATCGTAGAAGAACCGCAGTCGATGTTGAGAATATGAAAAGACCACTTCTCCAAATTATATAACGGCGATGACGAAACGAATTCTACTGTAAGGGAGATAAAACCACTCAACCTAGGCGACGAAGATCGACCTTGACGAAGTGAAGATAGCTATATCTAAACTTAAGTCAAACAAAGCTGCTGGAGCTGACGGCATCGCTGTAGAACTATTCAAACCAGCAGGCGATGACTTGGTACGGAGCAAGCACCAACTCATCTGCAAAAAACGGTCGGAAGAAAGCATGTCCGATGAGAAGAATCTCAGCATAGTGTGCCCGATACATAAGAAAGCAGACCCTCTAAGTTGCGCCAAATACAGAGGCATCAGTCTCCTCAACATTGCATATGAGATCCTCTCTGCCGTATTATGTTAAAGTCTGAAGCCGTTCGTCAACAACCTGATAGCTCCTTATCAGTGTGCCTTCAGACTAGGAAAGTCCACTATCGACTAAATATTCACACTACTGCAGGTCTTGGAAAAACCCAGGAGCTTCAAATCGATACCCACCATCTCTTTATCGATTTTAAAGTATGAAAGCATCTATAGGGAAGAGCTCTACCGAGCAATGTCTAGTTTTCACATCCCTTATCTGTTTGTGCAGAATGACGATGCACGCTGCTCTATCAAGGTCGGAAAAGATCTTACCGATGCATTTGATGTCAAAAAAGGTTTTAGACAAGGCGGTGCACTGTCATGCGACTTCTTCAACATCGTTCTGGAAAGATTTGTGCAAAACTCAACCGTCAACACTAGAGGCACAATTTTCTAAATAAATACACAAATAAATATAATTTAATTGAAGTAAAATAGATCTTAGGGCCCAAAGGCATTACTTTTAACTGTTATAGTTTAACTTAGAGTGCCCGTATGGGACGATTAAGTTAGTTGTAAGTTAAGAAAAATTAGGCTAGTTTTATGAATTTCTGTCTAGCTTTAAGATAGGTTTAAGAATGAATTAATAAAAATGAATAAAAAAAAAAAACATTGCGACGGAAGCGAAGAGGACGGGTTTAATGGTCAATGAGGGCAAGACCTAGTATATGCTGTCATCAAAAAAAAGGACATTGAACAACGACGTCTTGGACAAAACTGCACCATAGACAGCTATGACTTTGAGGTAGTTAAGGAATTTGTCTACCTAAGCACCGCTATTAACACAGATAACGACATCAGGAGAATGGAATAGAAGATATAACCACGAACTGTACGGGTTGTACAGCGACACTGACCTAGTAAGCAGAAGTAAAGTCCAATGCCTTAGATGGCTAGGACATGTGGAGCGAATGGACATCAACGCTACAGCCCGGAATCCAATCCCGAGGGACGGCGCGGCGCAGTAGAGGAAGACCGCGACTCAGGTGGCGCACGCAGGTGGGAGAGGACCTCAACCAATTAGCTAGCTAGAGACCGAGCTGGCTGGAGACGCATGTTGGTTGAGGCCCAGGTTTGTCCTGAACTGTAGCGCCACCTTTAGTAAGTAAGTATCCTTCTCCGAATTAGACCTTGATGCGGATGGCCATAAGGCGCTCGTTGATGCACCTGTAGCTCAAGATTTCTTGCCTAAGTCTGGCTCCAATGACAAATCCGCATCGAAATAAGTGCTGTTGGTTTTCTTGGTAGCAGTCAACATAGTAAATGTAGCAGTTTTTCATCCTCTTCTTGACCGCACATCCCATCGTATTTCCTGCATGGTGGTGATGTCTTCAGCTGCACATGGTCTGTTGAAGGACCAAATATTCCACGTGCATATCCGAAGTTCGTTGTCCTTAATTCGTTTGAGTAGGTTGTCAACGGTAAATCTGTGCGTATCCGAGGCTTGTTGGTACTTCGCATGATGTTTTGAGTGGCCAGGAAGTCACCCCGAGCGACGGCACAACCCCCAACCTGGAAGGCCAGTTCCTTAGTATAACTACAAGGACGGGGACCAGGATAAACCGCTCCTTATAGCCCTGGGCTACGGATAAGTCGTACAAGCCCTATAAGATGTTTACCAGGTAGTTCAAACTTACTGGGACTGTAGACACCAACGTGGATTATATCTCGGGAATTCCTCCGCTGCCGTCTGGAAAAGGACAGGTGCCTTAGTGGAAACACCTCTCCCCCCTCTCTCGTTTGCTGCCCCCAACAAAATTTCCACTGGGGTTGGAACCCAATTTCAATGAGAGTAGGATGTGATAGACAGAGGTGGGTTTTGAGAAAAACCTGTGGACGCTTCTGAAAGATATTTGTGGAATTTAAAGGATACCTATAGGTATTTGTAAAGTTTTTAAGTTATTCTTTTTGTCACGTTCATTTCTTATTTTTAGCATACCGTAAAATTTCTAAAAATCATGATATTTTGACTTTTCAGCGTTCAGTTGTAAATTCCACATACCATAATTTCTTTGCAATGGGTTTATCATCAATTGCATCTTATTTGGACTTTCCCCTAAATATGACAATATCATACATCTATTGTAGAAGTTATATTTTTATGCCAGCTAAAGTTATTCCAAACGATAGAAATTCTACCAAGACTTAGTTAGTTAGCAACCCTGCATTACTCCTGTTTTCTTAGTTAACAATTTTGATAGGATACTTTCATCTTAGAAAGCGGTCATGTTTTCACTATAAAACGCTTTAAATACTCTTAGTATTTTCGTTTTTGTCAATAGAGCCTTAATATACATGAAGAAAGGCCCTTCTGTGACCTTACTTATTACTTTTGGACCATCCATTAATATTGTTTTTGAATTTTAAAAAATGTATGCCAATGCTTATTGGTATAGTCACGTCAGCTAAGTTTGTTTTTTTTTCCGGTATCAGCAACAATTACATTAGCTGTCGATATGATGGACAGAATTTAAAGCAAACTTACATTTTTCTGCGTTTTGGAGAAAATAAGGTTTTTGCTTTAGATTTGTCATTTCAAAAACGTTAAATCTCTTTTTTACTTAATGAAACTTTTAACCAATTTTACTAATTAGTAAATTAGATTTTATATACAAATGTGATATAAAACAGTTGATGACCACAAGGCTTAGTTTTGCCCTCGATGCTGTTTCTAATCAAATCTTTTTCTCTTGATGCATAAAACACCTCAAGCTCATTATAGCTCATCCAATGTGGAACTTTGACGAAAATGTATGATTATTTTTCTAAATTTTAATCTTAACAAGATTGTACAATTAATCGCGTAGACGAACTTATAATTACAAATCTTATTAATGACTTAACTCAATAAAAATTAATATAATTCAAAATGGTGATGGCTTCCCATTTAAAATGAGGATAGAAATCTTGTTAGGAATATTCTAGTGAAACTCCATTTCTTACCGTGGGTGCTAAAAAACTGCGGCATCGTACAGTTGCAGTACTTTATAAGATATGCCTGTTGGCATTGTGTTCGACAATTCAAAAGATGATAATTCAAATATGGAATAAAGAAACTAGATGATTTTTCATGCTGAAAATGTAAAATTGATCAATAACAATGTGACAAAGATTAAGCGAACTTAACATACTTCAAAAAGACACTTTCGGAACGATAATGGAAAATTTTTCAATCGAGGATGAGCTACTGTCAATTGTGGTTGCAATATTACTTCATTGTTTGTATTCACTCGAAGATGATAAGTTTTCCATTCGGTCCATTCATCGGGCTTTTTTATCATCAAGTCAATTCCGGAATTATTTTTTACACCATTTGAGATCTCAATTGATAGATTTCCTCTAACTTTGAAAACCAACCCACTTCCTTCACCATTTTTACTATTTTTGTATGGATAAAACTTATCACTATACTATAAATAGGGAAAAAGAAGTTCAAAGTTCTTCACTTATAATATATAAATAGGGAAAAGATTATATAGATTACCGCTTTTTGTTTTGATTGTGTCGAAATTACCGAATTAAAAACCAAACATATTCCTTTTTGAGTTTTTTCAGCAATGAACATTTCACAACAATCAAAATTTTGTCCAGCAAATGTGCAAGATCCCTTAATGAAGATTTCTTCACACCGAAATGCCAAATATTTCACTATCCTGTAAATACTCAGCTTATTGATGAGATGTAATGGTTCGTTTTCAAGACCTTTCATGCTGTCAAACTTCAGGTATTGAATTGTATCCAAACGTTTTACAAAACTCAGAAACATTTCTACTGTTTCATTGCCAGCATCGATAGGAAGAAATTTATTTCGAGCCATTTGAATACGACTCCAATTGATGCGATGTTTCGTGCAGACTCCAATGGCTGGAAAGTCAATTTTGAAAACTGGATATTGAGAGTTTTCAACAACTGTCATAATTGAACGTTCACTATTTTTGCCCGATAGCATGGTAGTGATGCAAATGGTAATAATGATAGCTGATAACACACAAAAGCCCCATGAATACCTGTTAAAAGAAAGTAATAATAATAATATCCCTCATCAATTGAAAACTTTGCTTCTATTCTTATTTTCCTCAATAAGGGGTCTTTCAAAAAGGATTTCCGATCTTTGACAGTTAACAACTCCATTGGAGTTATCGAAAAAACACAACTATTTCTTCGAAATGTCCAGAAGTTAAACTTTTACCCTAAGGTAATAGAAAGGATTTCCAAACTTTGTCAATTTCAAAACATTTTCCTAAACTTACCTTTCAAACTTATGCAAGTGATGATTAAAAACGTAATTGAATCCGTGTACAGAACAGTTTTTTGCAAATTTCCGAAATATTACTTTATTTTTAGAAGATTTGGGAAGTTTTTTGGAAAAAAGTTGAAGCCTATTTGTTTTTTCCCTTAAGCGGATAAAATCTCGTTGGTAATACATCACAACACAAAGCTCCTAAGTTTAATAGGACAATAATGTGCTCTTCGACTGGGAACTGGACTAGGTTCAGGATAGTATCACTCTTTTTTATACCATCATCATACGATGTACACCTTTCCTACAAACTTTTTGTTTGTTAAAAGGTTTTGTATTATGGTTATTATTTAAAGAACTTTTGATTACACGCGGGGATTAGAGGAAAAGACCCTTTAACTAAGTTATACTTCAAATGGACGTTGTCCTCACTTTGTCACTATCATCATCGTCATCATCATCAGACGAAAATCCATCAGGGAATAACAAATCACACACATTAGGTAGTAAGTCTTCTAGATAAGCTCTATAGATACTTTCCAGTTATCAGTTGGAAAACTTTTAACAAACTATCAAACAACATTATTTACCGACATACCTGCCTACATAGCTATGTACAATTTACATACATAATATTTTCTCATTTCAATGTACATATATTTCTCGTTCTTGCAATCCTTCTAATCCTTTAGTTTTTAGGGGCATTTTCTTTTTGTATCTGCGTAGGTATAGTTAGTGTTCATGTTTCGTAGTTTTGCATGCCTTGAGGTATTCTGTAAAGGGTTTACTATCACTATAGCTCCTACAGTTCTTAGAAGTTTAAAAAGAAGACCAAGAGACAAGAGGATGAGAAAAAAGAAAATAACGATCCAAACTAAAATTAAGTTTGAGGGAAAATGTGCGTATTTTCTATGCCAATTACATTACATCGTACTTCGTTCTGGCTTCCGGATATCAGGAAACGAAGAAAATACCAGAGAGCTAAAAGATTTTGAACAGAAAACTTGATGTGTAGGAGCGTTTTGATGTTGCAGCTGGTATGCTGCTCAGGGTTGCCATTACCTAAAGTAGGACAATATCCCAACTTTAAAATATTTGTAGGCAAAACTAATGCAGAAAAAGTAGCCCAATTTCTTCTATAAAGAATATTGAAGCTTCAATTAAAATTTATTAAAAATTATTTAAAAGAAGAGAAAATAAAATATGATATATGTACTTTATTTATAATAAAAATATTATGAGTAAACGTTCTTGGCTGTCATGGTGCATACGTTAAACTATTTTGCATTAGTTTTGTCGGCAATTTAAAAAAATAGACCATTTTAGTACCCGTAGCATGAAGGTTAGTGCGTTGGACTGTCATGCAAGGGGTCTTGGTTTCAATCCCTGCCTGTGCCACCTTAATTTAAAAAAATTAATTTTCTTGCGAGGAATTGACAAATCCTTCAAGAGTAATTCTTGTCATGAAAAAGTGCTTTCTCAAACTAGCCGTTCGGATTCGGCCTTAAATTGTAGGTTCCTTCCATTCCTGACAACAGTACTCGCACACAGGAATGGCTGAGAGTTGTAAGTCACTAGGCCCTGGTTCACAACGGACTGTTGCGCCACCCCATTTGATTTTGATTTGAGACCATTTTAGCCCAATCTGGCAAGCCTGATACTGCTGCGTTGCGGTGGTATGTATAGCGTTGGTGGTGATGGGTTGATACCAACGAGATATTAATCAAAATACAAGAAGATTTACGTAATTCTACTGCATTCAATCATTTTGTTCATCGTGTAAAAATGAAGAAACTTTTTCATTTAGATGTTTTTTTTCTTCAAGATTTTCTTCGACAAAGATTAAGTGTAAGAGATTTTCATTTAAGTAAATGTTTAACCAAGAACAACGTTTGAATAAACGAGCCTTCAGTGCAATTGTGTTAATTTGCGAAGTCTTAACGAATGTTCACTTTAGCCAATGTACTAAGAGAATTAGATTAAATTGAAGGGAAAGTTTTCCCATATCAAGTACTTGGAATGAAAATTACTTTTGTTCACTCTTTCCATTTAAAATTTGGGGCTAAACAGTGGATTTGAAGACTAATAAAATTAAGCGAATGAGAGATATGAAATTTAAAGTATTCATAGTTATATCTCATTTGAAGTTCAGCAAAGCTGCTGAAGCTAATGGCATCGCTTTCTTATTGTTTAAAGCAGAAGACGATGACTTGATAAAGAGTATGCACCAACTCATCTGTATTAATATGGTCTTAAGAAAGCATGTCCGAGGAATAGAATATCGGCATAGTTTGCCCGATTCTTAACAAAGTAGAACATCTGAACGTATAAGATCCTGTCAGCAGTTTTATGGGAACGTCTGAAGCCTTTCGTCAACAACCTGATTCATATGATGGAAGTCCACCATTCACCAAGTATTGACATAACGGCAGAAATCGGAAAAAATGCAGGAACTTCAAATCAATACCCAGCATCTCTTTCTCGATTTCAAGGCCGGGTATGACAGAATATATAGGGAAGAGCTCTACAGTGCAATGTCTAGTTTTGACATCGATGTCAAACTTATTCTTATATGCAGAGTGAAGATGGAGAATGCACGGTAGAAACCAATTGTACGCTTTTGACGTTAAAAGGTTATAGACAAGGCAATACACTCTCCAGCGACTTCTTCAACATTCTTGAAAGAATTGTGTTAAACTTATCAGTTAACACTAGAGGCACAATCTTCTAAAGATTCGTCCTGTTACACTGTTTCCCTGATGTCTGTGAAGCGTATTTGAGCATTTTTGAGTGAAGAAGGTGGGTTCGTTGGTCAGTGATGGTAAGACCAATAATATGCTGTCGTCAAAAAAAACATTGAACGACGACGTCCTTGACAAAACATTACCATGGACAGCTATTACTTTCAGGCAGTTGATTACTTCATCTACCGTTAAACTTGCGTAAAAAATGTCATAAGGTCTCGTGTCTGCGTGCATCTTAAGTTATGGGCCACTCAAGTTCGCGGAATCATACCCGTGGCATGATGGTTAGTGCGATGGACTGTTGGAAGACTGCTGTGGTTCATCCTCTCCCGAAAAAGGGAAAGGACAACTCCAACCCGTCAAATCTTCGGTCGATAAGTCTTCTTCCGAGCATCAGCAAAGTTTTCGAAAAGATCATTAATAGGGCTCTGACTAAGTGGGCTGCGGACAACAAAATAATTTCGGATAAACAGTTCGGGTTCAAGGCGGGTCATGACACAATTCATGCTGCGTCTAAACTCGTTTCTGATATCCAATGGAATAAATCAAAACAACAATGCACAGGTGCTGTTCTGGTTGATTTGGAAAAGGCCTTTGACACCGTATGGTTAGAGGGTCTTTACCTAAAACTGAGCAGGCTTGGCATAAGCAAGCCATTGTTGTATATACTTTATGATATGCTTAACGGTAGAAAGTTTGTTGTCAAAAGTGGCAATGTAACTTCTACTACAACATTCGCAATTAAAAATGGTCTTCAACAGGGAGCGGTGAATTCGCCGATTCTCTTCAGCATTTACACCAGCGATCTGATAGGTAGTCTTACAAAGGCAATTGCGTACGCCGACGATCTAATTGCGTACAGAACGGCCCGAAAGGTTGAGGTTATTAGAATTCTCTTGCAGCGTGATTTCGACAAGATTCAGCGATATTGCGACGACTGGAAACTGAAAATAAATGTCCAGAAGTCAGAGACAATTCTGTTCCGGACTCCGTTGGCTAGGGCCACGAGGGATACGTGTAAGAATTGGCGCAAGATGGTCATCGTTGATCTTCACGGGCAGCCATGAGCGAGCAAAAGTGTAGTGAAGTACCTCGGTATCTGGTTAGATCAGTATTTATATTTCGACAGACATATAAATGCTGCTCTGACCAGGGCCAGAGGAGCCTTCGCTCTGACGAAACGGCTGTTTTTTAGCAGTCGGCTTGATCCCAGAGTGAAGGTAATTTGCTACATGGCCCTCATACGGCCAATGATCGTTTATGGTTGTCCTGTGTGGTTCAACGTTGCCCCTTCCCAGATGGAGAAGTTTCGGGTGTTCGAGCGGCAGTGTTTACGACGCTGTACCGGCTTATATCGAACAGCCGAATCTTCTTATGTGCATTACTATTCCAACGAGGTCCTATACAACGGCGCTCGAATCAACAGAATTGACAATTTCGTGATAAAACTCGTTCGAGGTCACATTGCAAGAGCTATGTCTTCGACCAACAATTTAATTTTCGGGGCGTTCTATCCGAACGACGAGTATTTTGAAAGTGCACGCTTGAGCGGCTTCATTCCACCAGAGGCATTCCTCTTTTTAGACAAATGCGGTCTGATACAGGATAGATTGGCAGTTCCGTTAATCTACCACGTCAGACGAAGAACCGTGGGTAGGCGACTCCCGTACAGTCGGGACGTCATGGCACAAGGCGGAGCAGAGCTCCTTCGGTTCAGTAGGGCTGTGTCCGAACAGGACCGAACTGAAAGGCTGAAGCAGGAGAACCAGTTTTGGTGGCTTCAATCGGCACTTGATATTTGGTAGTCGGGATGGGGTTTTAAGCCTTGGCCGGCTTACATACTTGTTTTATAGTTTTAGGGTTTAGTTTTAAGTAGAATAGGCATGGTGGCACAAAAAGAAATAGAAAAAAAAAATAATAAAAAAAATACAAAAAAAAAGAACATGGAATATAAAAAATAAAAAAAAAAAAAAAAAAAAAAGATAACAAAATATGAAAAATAAGTTAGATAGTTAGATTTGCTGCTGTGGTTGTTCTAGTTTTAAGTAGTTTATAGGTAGAATAGGTAGTTTAAGTTAGTTTTAAGTTTTATTTTAGGACCTAATTTTAAGTAGTTTGTAAGTAAAAATAAAAAAGGATATTGATATTAGTTTTTTTTCAACTTTTCTAATAAATACAAAAATAAATAAAATTTAAATGAATTAAAATAGATCTTAGGGCCGAAAGGCATTAGTTTTAAGTGTTATAGTTTAACTTAGAGTGTCCGTATGGGACCATTAAGTTAGTTGTAAGTTATGGATAATTAGGCTAGTTTTATGAATTTTTGTCTAGCTTTAAGATAGGTTTAAGAATGAATTAATAAAAATGAATTAAAAAAAAAAAAAAGTGCGATGGACTCTACTGCGAGAGGTCTTGAGTTCGATCTCTGCCTATGCCACCTAAAGTATTTTTCACGGGTACTGCTTTTTACGAGTAATTGAAAAATTTTCCAAGAGTAATTCTTGTCATGAAAAGTGCTTTCTCAAATTTGCCTTTCGGATTTGGCTTAAAACTGTAGGTCGCTTTCATCCCTGACAACAGTACTCGCACACAAAAATGATTTTTTTTTGATTTTTAATATAATGCTAATTTTGTTTACAAAACTCGATATTTCAGAAAGGGGACAACATTTTTTGACGAAATTTTAGTGCAAAATGTTCATATTATTTAAAAGCTCTTTATTTAGTGCTCATACCAAAAATTTTTTAAAGACAAAATTTAAAATGATTTTCGAAAAAAAATAGGTTAATCTAGATTTTGTGACAAATAAAATGACACTTAAATTTTTGAGAAAAAATTATTTTGCAGGTACATTTTTAAATCTTAAAATATAGGAAATATGCAAATGCAGCTACTTACATGAATTCAAGAATCAAACTTTTTTGTCTCTACAATTTTAAGTTTTGTAAGATACAAATACGAGTAAGCAGTCTGATAACGAGAGTAAAAAGAGACTCCCGGAAATTGATTTAAAAAAACTACATCAAAAAAGCCCGACATCTTTGCATTAATATAAATAAAAAGAAAAAAAGTGTGTTTTGTTTTTGGAAAAAAGCAACATTTCAAAACAATTTCCTACATTTCGGCTCGAAATGCACCAAAAACCCTCTAAGCTATTATATTTAATGTGGCTTATTTAGAAAACTGTTGGAATCTTGGAATGCTTTCATATGAGTCATCCAAATTAAATAGTAAGACCATACCTTGCTGGACAACAGTGTTCTAAATAATTTGATAACTGAATTTGGCATTTTAGCAACTATTAAATTTTGTTAGCATCCTTTACAAAACATTAAAGAACATTTTTAAGTGTGTGACCCCCCCTGATGAAATGTCTGGATCCGCCCTTGATCTTTGGAGCTTTGGATTTTAGAGTTTGGAGTTCTTACAAAAAAATTATAAAAATACGTACATTTTTGATTTCAAAACCAAAAGACCTTCAAAAGACCTAAGATTAAAAAAATATGGTTTAATAATTGATGAAAGCACTGATGTTTCATCAAAAAAATGTCTTGTTGTTCTTGTGAGGTATTTCGATTCAGTTGAGGGGTCAGTAAGATACAAGTTTCTTGGGTTGTTTGAGCTAAAGGACTCGACAGCCGAATAAATTTACACTAAAATTGTAGAAACATTAAATCATTTTAATGCAATACATGCAATGAATCTATTTCTATTTTTGTCACAGTGCGAAAAAAAGGGTTTACTTACCTTCCAAAAAGCACTTAGGGTTGATTAACATCAAATTTTAAAGGTTTAACAAACTCGTTGTCTTTCAATGAAAATGCGCATAAACCGAATTATAGAGCAGTGGGATCCCTTGTTTCATTACTTTATTTTGCTCGCAAAATAAAAATCGCCTTCTTCTAAGGCTTTACAAATTTTTTAATTTTTTAAAAAACAAGACAATTTAGTAGGCGGTCTATATAGCAAACAATAATTTTAAGTTTTTCTAACTAATTAACTGAAAAAACTGAATTATTGTTTATTTAATTTTTTGTATTTTTTAATAAGTTTTTGATTATAAGATTTACTACATAAAAATGGGTTTTAATTTCTACCACTTTTCTACCTCCTTTTTGACATCATTTCTACCATTTTTTTGCTCCTGCTAGGTCCCAACACATTCCTGTCTCTACAAACTCTATAACGGACTAATGTCTAAATATGATTTGTCCATTGATGGCATACGTAAATTTCAGAAGGAAGTTGTACTTCTAGATCATACTAGGACCGAATTCTTTTAAAAAGTTTTCTGTTTGAATAGCTTCAGAAATACCCATGTACTTTACTTCTCTTGAAGACATGGCTACAATGTTTTGTTTCTGGGATTTTCAGCTTATGTCATTGCATAACGTGAACCATAATCCAGTATGTCAATTATGCATCTTCCCCATGAATCAACGATTCCATTTATACATTTTTCACTTAAAAACATCGATGTACGAGCAAAGCTTTTTTCAGTCGATCTTACTTACTTACATAAGGTGGCGCTACAGTCCTGTGTGAACTAGGGCCTCACCTAACAAACTTCTCCATCTAGCTCGGTCCCTAGCTAGATGTCTCCAGTTTCGCGCTCCAGGTTGGGTGAGGTCACCTTCCACTTGTGCGCGCCACCTGATCCGCGGTCTTCCTCTACTGCGCTGTCCTGTGGGTGCGGATTCGAAGACTTTCCGGGCCGGAGCATTGGTTTCCATGCGTTCTACGTGACCCAGCCATTTTAGTCGTTGGACTTTTACTCTTCTTGCTAAGTCTACGTCGCTGTACAGCCCGTATAGCTCGTCGTTCCATCTTCTCCTCCACTCCCCTTCGATGCTTACGGGACCGTAGATCATACGAAGAACTTTTCTCTCGAAGCGACCCAAGGTGCTTTCATAAGCTTTTGTCATAGTCCATGCTATACGAGCAGGACGGGGATGATAAGGGTCTGATATAGCAACACTTTGGTCCCTCGAGAGAGGACTTTACCACTCATTTGCTTTCTTAGTCCAAAGAAACAGCGGTTAGCAAGAGTTATTCTGCGTTTGATCTCAGCGCTGGTGTTGCTCTCTGCGTTTACAGCGGAGGCTAGGTAGTTACGTCTGTCAATGGTGACGTTTTGACTAAGACGTCGGTCCTTTCTTGACGACAGCATGTACTTTGTTTTGCCCTCATTAACCATTAAACCCTCTGGACAGACTTTTAAAAGATAGTGAATCTAGTGTTGACGTGTGAGCTCTGCACTATTTTTTCAAATTAAAAAAATCACATGACAGCGCATCACCTTGTCTAAAACCTTTTTGACGTCGAAAGGTTGTGTTAAGTTGCTTCCAACCTTTATGGAGCAGTGTAAATTCTCCATGGTCATCCTGCACAAACGGACGAGTTTGGCAGATATGCCAAAACTAGACATGGTTCTATACAGCTCGTCCCTGTATAGGCTGTCATATGCGGCCTTGAAATCGATGAAAAGATGGTGGGTGTCGATTTGGCTTAGTTTGGTTTTTTTTTCAGGATCTGCCGTAATGTGAATATTTCATCGACTGTGGACTTTCCTGGTCTAAAACCAGACTGATAAGGACCTATCAGTTGTACGATGGGCTTTAGACGTTCACATATTACGGCAGAGAAGATTTTATAGGCGATGTTAAGTAGACTGATTCCTATATAGTTGGTGCAGTTTAGAGGGTCTCCTTTTTTCAGGATTGGGCAAACAATACTGAGGTTCTATTCATCGGGCATGCTTCCTACCGACCATGGTGCATGCTCATAACCAACTTATATATAGCTGCTTTAAAGAGCTCGGCATTTAAGCCATCCGCTCCAGCGGATTTATTAGACTTCAGCTTAGATATGGCAATCTTTACTTCGTCTAAATCGGGAGGACGGGATTGTTGGCTTTCGTCGTCTATGTTGAATGGATCATCCTGCCTGAGAGCGGAATTCAGTTCTTCGTCACCGTTATACAGTCAGCAGAAGAGGTCCTTCCATATCCTCAGCATTGACTGCAGTTCCACTATGATGTTTCCACTTTCGTCTTTCCAGCCTTCGGTTCTAGGTTTATGTACCTGTGAATTTCGTTTCATCCCTGTTCAAAAAACTTTCGAACCTCATTCCTGCTTTTATACCTCTCAACATCTTCGACCGCACGCTTCTCATGCCCTCTCTTTTTCCTTCTGAGAAGTCGGCGTTCGTCTCGCCTCTTTTGCTCATAGAGCTCATGAGCAGCTCTCGTCCTTTTATGCAGCGCCGCTTTGCGTGCCTATTGTTTGGTTGCATTTGCCTGCCGACATTCCTCACCAAACCAGTGGTTCCTTTTTGGTGGCTGTTTGAAACCCAGCACATCAGAGGCGGCTTCTCTGATTGCATCTTGGCAGTGTTGCCACTGGTTTTCGGAACATTATGTTGGTGGCAGAGAACTTCGAGAGAGCTTACTTGTAACTAGGTCGGAAAAGGATTTGGGGATCTCTGGCGATTGTAGCCGTTCGACGTTGTACCTTCTCCCAGCACCTCCCTGTTTTGCCTTGGGTCTGGAAATCAGAAGTGCTACCTTGGCTACAACGAGGTAGTGGTCCGAGTTGGTGTCAGCTCCTCGGAAAGTTGGGACATCCATGATGCTGGAAGCGTGCCTGGCATCGATCGCAATATGGTCGATCTGGTTGGCGGTAGATTGATCTGGAGAAGTCCAAGTACCTTTGTGGAAGTTGAGGTGTGGAAAACGCGTACTGGCTACCATCACGTTTCGCCCCGCAGTAAAATCTATTAGCATGAATCCGTTGTTGGAAATGTTGTTGTGCAGGCTGTTCTTCCCGATTATTTCACCAAAGATGTCTTCCCTTTCTAGCTTGGCATTAAGATCGCCCAGGACAATTTTATTATCGTATCTAGGACACTGCTCATATGTTTTGTCTAAGATCTCGAAGAATATATCTTTGGTGTTGTCGTCTTTCTCTTCTGTGGGGGCGTGCGCGTATATCAGGCTAATGTTGCCGAATTTAGCCTTGATGCGTATGGTCATGAGGCGCTCATTGATGCACCTATAGCTCAAGACTTCTTGCCTAAGTCTAGCTCCAATGACGAAGTCGCATCCAAATAAGCGCTGTTGGTTTTCGTGATAGCAGTCACCATAGTAAATATCGCAGTTTTTCATCCTCTTTTTGCCCGGCCCATCCCATCGTATTTCCTGGATGGCGGTGATATCTGCTTTATAGCAGTCTATTGCCTCCGCTAATTCTTCGGCCGCACGTGGTCTGTTAAGGGACCTAGCATTCCACGTGCATATCCGAAGTTCGTTGTCGTTGTCAACAGAAAATCCGTCCGTATCTGAGGCTTGTTGGTGCTTCGCAACTATGAAAGCTTTTACGTGGCCAGGAAGTCACCCCGACGCACAACCCCCAACCTGGAGGGCCAGATCCTAAGTATATCTCCAAGGCTGGGGATCTGATTTTGTTTCCTTAAGTTCGATATGCTGCACTTTGTGGTCAAAATTCTCATACTTTTGATATACTCCATGTTTTAAACTATAGAAAACAGTTTTTTGTAACACACCCTTTTTCTTTGACTGAATAATTCCGTCGTTTTAAATGCCTTGTAAGCGATAAAACAGTTAATGGGCTCACTTTGAACTTTTTTTTCCAAAACATCTTCCAACAACGACGGTGACTTCATAAACAATGTCTCGTTCAAAGCTGCATCTAAATATGTAGACGTGATATCGACTTAGTGTACTAAAAGGTGCTATTTAGCAGATAGAACAAGCATTAAGGGTATTGATTTAGACCTTTTCCTGCTGTAGGACAGCATAACAGATATCTTCATTCGCACGAGCTTTAACCTTTATTTTTACATTTTTCCTACAATTGAATGATCAACAATTGAAAAACTGTATTTTTGGCTGTTTTATTTAAATCGACATATAGTAAAAGTCGATTCAGTTGGCATTCAACAATCTGTAATCATTAGAGTTCTTAAATCGACAAAACAAATCTACAGCCATGGGCTATAGATTCAGTCAAAAACTTTAACCTCCTTAAAAAGTTTAAATATTTGAATTAGTGAATCATATTCCTCACATAACTTCATATTTAAGTCTTTTAAATAATATTAAACTCTTGCTAACAGGTAACAACATTAAGTTTTCAACATCTATCAGACCTAAATCCTAAACCATACACGAAAGGTAAATTCATTTTATTCAGTCTCATAGTCGTTAAGGTTAAGAAAAAAGATTAAAAAAAATTGTTAGGTCCTTTTAAGTGACCATCGTCAGTACAGTAAACTGATCAATTTTTATTGATGTGGGTCAAAGTGACAGTTTTATGTGTGCACGAGAAATCAGTTTAACAAAAACGAATAGCTAAATTAAAATTTATATCTTATATCTTCTAATACAACAAAAAACATATGTATATTCACTTTAAAACTGTTTACCCGTCAAAATATTGATCCTTGGATTAAAAAAGGGTCCAACAAAAACTTAAATGGTATCAAAATATAATTTAATAACTTTATAGACACACTCCCTTCAGAATTTATCAAGTCTTAAACATATCTTGGGTCGGCCTTGGTTCTGTTTTCTTTTTTGTTTCTTTTACATCTTTAATTTCAAACTTAAATAAACAATCATGTCTAACATGTTCAAACTCATGTCTTCACATTTTTGTGTTGAAACCAATAAACTTAAATACAAAAAAATCACACACATAGCTTTGCCTATATCCTTCGACAAAAACCGCGTTGTAATAAAATATATCCTCCCCACAACCATCATCAGCTTAACATACAAATGTCTCCAGGAATAGAAAAATCAATAAAAACAACCACAAACTTGTAACCATTAAAACTCAACCTCGACAACCTAGAACGAAAATATTTTACTATATGGGATGTAGGAGGATATATACAAAGCTGTGTGATGGTGGATTGGTGGCAGCCTAAGGCAGCATCCTATTTAAATATATATCAAGGATAAACCCATCATACGGAAATAAAATCGATTCTCCTTTTACCGAACCACACAGCGCAGCCCAGACCCAGGACCAGAACATTCAAGACAACATCTAAGGCCATCTAAATGGAATATATCTACTACCCTACTAAGAGATGGTCAATAAAGCGTACAGGATCTATATTCAGTACGAAAAAAAAAAAAAATTATAAGAGAAGAACATTATGCACAACAATGAACAATTCTACACTTTATATCCCTGATTTCCCGTTTGAAAAAATATATATGTACTCGTATCTTATGGATACAAGAAGAAAATAATAACACAAAAAGGAATGTAATACCCCATTTTAAGGAGTAATAAAGTTCTAACATATAAATCATTGGTCACTTCCCCAAAGTTAATGCATGAGAGGTCTAATTTAGAAGCCATTAAGCCAAACCGCAGCCAAAAGGATATTCATCACAGTAAGGCACACAAAAATGCAGCTCCATTGTTAGATAGCTATCGAAGGTGAAAGTCAACACAATGGCTGTGTCTTCAAGCTTGAAGGCTGCCAGTGCCACTGCCGCCTACAGCAAGGATGAACCCCTTGAGCTAAAGACACTATTGGTGAAGTACCTGAAGATCTACTGCCAGCGTTCGACTGTGCATGGAGTCAAGTACATTTTCGACAAGGATCTAAACAAGCTGGAAAGGTCCTTAATTGAAAATTTTTACCGAAAGCTCCCAAATCTAAATCTCTTTCTAGACTTTTTTGGATATTAATAGTTATGGCGGCCATTGTATTTAGCGTTGCAACATTTTTTGTACTTTTATTCAACTACAACGAACAAATTGTCCTTACTGTCATCGATGACTCCCACTATCCTGTTTTCAATATACATTTTCCAGCTGTGGCGGTCTGCACTCACGAACGAATAAATTGGAACAAATTCGACGAGGCAAGGGACTTATTCCTACCACCGGATTCCCCAAACGAAACGAAGGTAATATTTCGTGAATTTGTTCAACGAATGGCAATGCTTCGCTTTGGGGGATTTAGTCAATTCAACAATACCGACGATATCCCCTTGGAGAAGATTGATTTTGTAAATGTTACGGAGCTGGCTTTGTTCTTGTCATTTGAATGTGAAGAGCTATTCGACGGGGATTGCCTGTGGCAGCAAGGAAATAAGTTCAATTGTTGTGAAATATTTGTGATGGAAAAGTCAGAAGTGGGATTTTGTTGGGTATTTAATTCGCTGGTATCGGCCGAATCCAAGCAGAAGGTGGTGAGTGTTTATTTGAGAGACATATTTTGTATGGAATTTCATAGAGGTTTCGGGTTTGGTCTTTTTGATAATTTTATCTTTAGAAAAATGATAAATCTTATCCCTGGAGAGGTTTCAAATCGGGGGAGAATTCGGGTTTGAATTTTCGATTGAAATTGAATGCTACATCATCGTTTGGGCAACCAATTCACAGGGATGGAATTGATGTAAGTATTTCTCTTTTTTTGTATCCAAAAATAATCCTGGGGATTTTTTTTCGATTTTGTCATCAAAAAGTGACAGCTACAAATTTGGAGAAAAGAAAGTTTACATAAAGCTTGAACCTTTGTTCGAATGTCCGTAAGGCTACGTCGTTAAAGTGAATCTGGCTCGACTCCTTCATAATCCTACTGAAATATGCAAAAAAAAGGGAGAAGAGTAAGTTTGAAAGATAAATCAAGAACAACATAAAGGGTGGTTAAATTTTAAAAGCAAACAATTATATGAAAATATTGGTATGGTTCAATTATGTATGAAAAAAAATATCGGTAAAATAGCAGTCATGACTTCTGTGACACAGCTCCAAGTGTTCGACGACGCTTAGTCATAACTTAGGTTCTATGTCGTTAATGTACCGAATTATCATCATATCTAAGGTCTTGAATTGTTGCTGTCTTATGGAAGTACCTAAACCTTTTTTTTAAATAACTTATAAGAAAGAAGTAGAACGGCCAAATGACATCGCCACCACGTGAATTTGTCGCGAAAAGGAGCCATTGTTTCGTAGCTGTGTGGAAAGTGGTACCATCATGTTCGTAACTCATTTTGGGATAAATACGGCCCGATGATGGCGCCAGCCACTCACTCTTTGTGGTGCATTGATTTTTCGCAAACCAGACTAGGATTATCATTCACACAAATGCGGCAATTCTGCTTATTGAAGAATACACTGAGGTGAAAATGTGCCTCACCACTGAAGATGATTTTCTTCTAAAATTGACCATCCACTGTTGCCATTTCTTGCCACTACTCTGACTATTGACAACGCTTGAAATGATCAAGAGCCTTTAGCTCTTAAGTCAAATTCACCTTGTAAGAGTGTAAATTCAGGTCTTTATAAATTGGGACGATTAAATTGGTAGACAAAAATAACACGAAGTGCACGCTATGAATTTTGGTTTAAACGCTCGTTTTCATAATAAGCCTGAATAACGTAACCCGTTGCTCGATTGCGTTCTTTTCCTGGTTTTAATTAAGTTAATTTGAAATTGAAAAATGTCAAATGTGTGGCTCACATTCAACCTCGGCTCTTAAAATTTAACCACCCTTTATATATGCGATTGAGGGCGTAATTAGTGTAAGCCGATATACTAGGTCTGACGACGAGGTATGGAAGATTGGACAAAATTGTTATACGACAGTCAAGAAAACGAAAAAAAAATATTACTTACATACGAAAAATGACAGTAGTCAAATTCTGTCCAGTTTTGTCAAAACACTCCTGTAGACGATGTAAAAAGTTCTGCGTACACCTATGAAGTATTTGGACATGGAACTGCTCGAATGTCTTGGGTTAGTGTCTCACTAACGATTTTGATTGTACGTGGTTGATATTGATGTATACTCATGTCTTGAAGCAGCACATGGTGACAGATCCGGTTATCGAGTGGGACATTGAACTCGAAATTTCCAAAATTGCTTCTGCTAACTTCAACCGACTGCTGTAGTCGTGCATTTTTTGGCTACAAATATCTTGTATATGTATGAAAATGTAAATCGAAGTGCAAAATTGACCGAACTGAGCGGTCTGACATCCAAAGAGCCTGACACGTATCCGATCGACACGAACTGGCTTCAACTGCTTGACTTACTTTTTAAATATTTTCTGGGGCTTATACCGTTCGATCACCTCCTTGCGCTGTTTAAGATGTCAAACTTCCAGTTCTATAAAAGATTTTCACCCACTTCATAATAGCTTCAAACTTTGGAACACGACCGTGGCGACCAGTATTAAAATGATTTCGGAATCAACGTTTCAATGACCAAACGTCCCGTTTCAATGAACGTGTTGTAGCTGCATGGTTATTGGAATTGCACCCCGCAATGAGTCGGTAGTTCTCATACTCATAACAATTCAGCTTCCGCAACCTCACTTGACACCATTTCAATTTGAATCTGAATTTTTCAAAAAGATTTTGACTTAACTAAATTATAATGTTAAAATTAGACTGTTGGACTATTTTGACGTTTTGTTATTTTTTATTAATTGCATTCCTTTGAAAATTTGAAAAATTGATTCTACACGTAGTGTAGTTTCTTACGTCACGTGAGGCAGAGAAAAAATGATAATACGTCAAAATAAGTACATTATATTGGATATTTTTTTAAAAGCTTAAGAACTTTACAAAACCGTACAAGACATAATTATAAATTGGATGGAAACAAAAATAAAAACGTTCAGCAACTAGTTAAATAAATAAATTGGGTGGCGCAACAGTCCATGAAGAACTAGGGCCTAGTGACTTACAACTCTCAACCATTCCTGTGTGCGAGTAATGTTGTCAGGAATGGAGGGGACCTACAGTTTATATGCCGAATCCGAACGGCTAATTTGAGAAAGCACTTTTTCATGACAAGAGTTACTCTTGGAGAATTTGTCAATTCCTCGCAAGAGGCAGTACCCGTGGCATGATGGTTAGTGCGTTGGACTGTCATGCCAGAGGTCTTGGGTTCGATCCCTGCCTATGCCATCTAAAGTCTTTTCAGCAACTAGTTATTTTGTTTAAATAGCATGTGATGGGATTTTCCCATCTATTTTCTAACGATCTATATTTTCAGAGAGATTTATCTTCTCTTACAAAAATGTACATACATACAGTCAATCTAACTCATATTCGTACAGCAGCTAACATTTAAATTTTTTTCGGATTTGTCAAGAACCACTCATGATCATAATTTAATTATTTTTTTATATTAAAGATCTGAATACTATCATTTGTCTATTGTCAAGAAAAACGCCATATTTTAACAAAAAAAGAACATTTAATAACACAAACTATAAAAATCAAATAACAAGTAGCAATTTCATATTCGTATATTTCATTAAGCGCAGTAAAAAACATAAATATAAGCAAACTTTAATATTTTGTAGCATAACCCTTGTGTTAATAACATGCTTGAGTCGATTAGGCATGGACTGGTCAAGTTTTTTCGTTGTTTCGTTAGATATTTTGTCGCATTGTTGTAGAATCTGCTCTTTAAGCTCTGTTGCATTATTTATGGTCAGTTTTCTCAGTTCCTGGTCCAAATGGTCCCATAAATTTTCAATAGGGTTAATATCCGGTGATTGGGGTGGAGTTTCCATGACCTTAGGACAATTATAAAGCAGCCACGACTTGGTATCATGTGCCTTATGTTTGGGATCATTGTCCTGGTAAAAAGGGAACTGGATATGCAGAACCAATTTACGTGCACTTTCAGATTTACTTTTAAAATCTCTATATATTTCTTGTGGTCCATAATTCCTTCAATTACATGTAATTTTCCTACCCCAGCCGCAGAAAAATAATCACAAACCATCACTTGGGTTTGCTTGATTTTCCAGCGATAGAAATAAAAATATATTTCATCTAATGCTTTTTGGATGTTAAACAATATTTCTTGGTAATTTTCAGTGACGCAATATATGCATGTGTCGTCTGCAAAAAAGGACCTCATGCAATAATTCAGGGTAGGAAAATCGGCAATATAAATCAAGGGCGGATCCAGACTTTTCATCAGGGGGGTGTCACACACTAAGATGAGTTTTTACTCACCGATTAAAAATGTTCTCTAATGTTTTGTAAAGGATGCTGACAAAATTTAAACATCCAGAAACTGTTAGTTAGTTTTTTCGAACTCAATTTCCGGGAATCTCTTATTGCTATCGTTATCAATCTGCTTACTCGTATTTGGATCTTATAAAGGCGTCAACAAAACTTAAAAATTGTACAGACAAAAAGGTTTGGTTCTTGAATTCAAGGAAATAGTTGTATTTAAGTACATAATTTATCTAAGAAAATTAAATTAAAACAAAGTAAGGTAAGTAAACAATTAAGTTGGGAAGACATTTTTTGCAGCACTCACAAATTACACGTTTCAAAGCTTTTATATCAATAGATATGAAACGTTTATTAAGGTTTTCACTTAGCCATTAGTTTAACAAAAGTGTCACTTGATTTCTTGGGACATTTGTATTATTGAAATTCATGCTTGAATCTCAGTTCTAGTGCATCCAAAGCAAATTCACTTCAAAAAGTAGATTTATTTAATTTTTTAAGATCTTTTGTATTCAACAGAAAACCAATTTTGAAAGAAATGAAATGAATGACTGGGTCGAAAGAACTTGATAATTTCTTCCAAAAAGTCTGTTTAAAAATATTGCCTATATTTTAATATTTAAAAATGTACATACCTTCAAAATAAGTTCTCCTCAATAATTTAAATGCCATTTTATTTGTCAAAAAATCTAGATTAACCTATTTTTTTCGAAAATCATTTTAAATTTTGTTTTAAAAATAATTTTGGTATAAGCACTAAATAAAGAGCTTATAAAAATATGAACATTTTACATTCAAATTTCGTAAAAAGATGTTGTCCCCTTTCTGAGATATCAAGTTTTGTAAATAAAATTTAATTTAATTTTCTTTTTTTTTCTTCTGGAGCAATACGAAAATATGTTTTTGTTGTAGAAAGAAGCCAAATAAGAACAGAACATTTTGAGAAAGTTTTAGAAAATTCACATGTTTGAACCAAAAAATTTGTGTGGGGACGCTGTTATTTTTTGTATTAATGAAATGATAAAAACTCCCTACACTAATCAGCTGAAAATATTAATTTCAATCAAAACAATTGTTTAGACTGCAGGGGCCAGGAAAGACAGACGGAAGGAATCTAGGTACCCACTTTTTTCGACTTCTCTACCGTCGTAATGTCATATTTGATTAAAAATTCTAGTTTGAAATTGTTTACTAATGCAAAACTTGCTAATAGTTCCTTTATGTCGCAGTAAAAATCACTTCAATAATCACTACTTATGTGTGTCAAAAAAATGTAATAATAAAATTGAAGGCTAATTTAAATAATTCAAAGGCAACTTAATATAAAATTGATGATCTCTTATTCAGGGTTTCTTCTTAAGAACCTAAATATTTTCTCTTTTTCTTAGAAACAATTTTTTTGAAAATAATTTAAGGTATGACTAAAGTTTTTTCAAGTTCTAAATTGAGCGAAAATAAAAATTTTAGTTGTTTTTGACAGCAAACCACTTTTTGGTGAATGTCGTTAAATTACTAATAAATCTTTAAATGAAATCTTTACTTATACAACTTAACTGTATAAGCTATATTATAGTATAGCTCATATGACCCCCCCCTGGATCGTCAATTGGTCAAAAGTTGATGAATTTGTGCTGTGCTTTTGGAATAGTGTTGAATATCCGATTCATATTATGTTCCTGGTCCAATCTCCAGTCAAAAGTAGTACTTTTAGCAACAAAGTTTAAGGAAGTAAAATACAAATGTTGTTTACGAGTACATATACAAAAAAATAAATAATTCAAAATATAATGGGGGTCAATATCCATTTACGCACTACGGTTAGTTTTGAATTGAAGGGAATTCGTACGAAAAAGCAAACAAATTATCTCCCAGGGGGGGTCATGACCCCTACGACCCCCTCGTGGATCCGCCATTGATATAAATATTGTATAGGAGTGGGGAAAGGGATGAACCCTGAGGGACGCCCGCTTTGATTTCATAGGTTGGTGACATTTCTTGACAAATTTCAACGTAAAACTTCCTATCGCTCAAAAAACTTAGGAGCTTGTGAAGGACACCATTATGCCAAACACAATCGAAGGCTTTTTCGATGTCCAACGATATCATGCCGACAGATTTTTTGTTATTAAGGGCTATTTTTTAATATTTAAAAAGTCTTACAATTAAGTGAGTCGAGGAGCGTTCTTTTCGGAACCCAAACTGTTCTGGAGGTAGAACATTTTTGTCTTCAATGATTTCTGTTATTTTTAGACAGATAATTTTTTCAAATAGCTTGCCAAGGCAGCTAAGTAAACTAATTGGGCGGTAAGAAGTTATATCTGATAGTGGTTTGTTTGGTTTTGGTATTGGGATGATTTTTGCTAACTTCCACCTTGTGGGAAAATAACCCAGCAAGAGGCACTTAAGAAAGAGAGTGCTCAAGAAAAACATACATTTGTTTGGAAAATTTTTGATTATTTTGTTGGAGATCTTATCGCAACCTGGCGTTTTTTTTTGGTTTAAACTCGGTTTTTATAATTTTTTTACAAGTGTGTGAGAAATTTGAAATTATTTTATTTCCATCGACATTTAGATGAGGGAGTCTTGAATTTTGCCTTTGAATATTTTTGAGAGTTTCCAATTTAGTTTGTCATGTTTCTTTATATGGGATAGGGTAGTGTTCCAGTGTTTGTTTCTTATAATTTGGAGTTTCTTTAAAACTAATTGATTTAGAATTTTAAGCTGGAATTTCAAAAAATCTGTTCTCTGACGTTGGAATCTTCGTCGGACTGTGTTTCGAAAAGTGATGGTTTTTTTTAGATCCTCAGTAAGCGCTGGGTCATAGAAACTTTTAGAATTTGAGCTCATGGGAACCGTAAGGGGCATATTTTTATTACTATAAAATTAAAAAAAAAACAAAAAAAAAATGTCCCATACAAAAGTCTCCCACATTAATTACCATGATGTTAATAAGATGGATAGAACGTACGTATATCAAAACGTAAGGAAGTGGTTTGCGTTTTTCTTGACCTTAAACCAGCGTTTGAAACAATTATTGATAGCAGGGCTCTTGAATGCTTACAAAAAGTTGTTTGTTATGTTGCACCCAACAAACCAAAATTAACAAGGTTTTAATTGTTTCTAAGCCAGTTTATCTGGGAGTACCTCAAGGCTTAATACTTGGACCACAACTTTTAAATTGTTGCATAAACGATATAAACAAAACTGTTACAAATTGCAAAGCTTGTTCTGTTTGCGGACGATTTAATTTTGTTTGTTAAAGCTTAAACAACACAGGAATGCAAAAGACTTACAAATTAAGACCTTGAAGTTTTAATACATAGTTTAAGGCTAATAAATTAAATTAGAAGCTGTCAAAAAGTAAATGTATGGTTCTTAATGGTAATATGTATTACAAAAGATCAGGAAATGGTATAAGAATTATTGGAATTATTAAGTTTAAGTGTTTTTATTAATTATAAATTATGGTTTGTAGTATTCTTTCTATCTTAATGACATTCCCAATATTAACGCAATGTAAACGAAATTTGACTAAATTGTCTGTTTTCAAAATGTTCTCTTTATAAACAATTATTGTGAATGATTACTAGCAAGGTCAAAAACTAAAGTAAGCTCAGTATGATGATATGATTTTTCTCTCTAAAAATTAAATAAATAAATAAATTCAGTTAAATTATAATATTAAAATAATTGTTAATTATACTTTATTCATAAACTACTTTAAACTGAAGAATTGGTTACAAGAACAACAAAAACAACAATATATACCTTAACTCAAATTGCTATGCAAACCTTTTAAACACAAACAATCATCCATTTCAATTTCAATTCAGTTAATGATCAAAAAATCAACACAATGGACGGATGTAGTTTATTCAATCAAAGGAAATACGGATTCGTTAGTTGTAATCAGACCAGAATTAAAAACAACCGATCCAGCAACAAGAGAAATTCCACCCGAAGTTCGAGGTTGTATGTTTGATGTAAGTTTATTTGTATTTTATTTCCAAGGTAATCCTTTATTTATTTATTTTTATCTTCCACACATTTTATACATATGTATTTGGATTGGGAGAGTGCAGTCTGAAACAGACCATTATTTGTACAAAAATATCAAAGGATTAAGGTATTCCCAATGGAACTGTTTTAATGTTTGCCACGAGGAGCATCTTCTCAGTATATGCAATTGTACGATTTCAATATTTTTCCCACAAAATGGTGGGTAGAAACCGACAGTATACATATATACAACTTCAGCTATAGAACTTGAATATATGTACTTATGGTAGTTTTATTTTTGAATACTGAAATTGTGTGTTTTTCAGATTCATACCGGGAATGTTCTCCATCAGATTTTAGTTGTTTGTATAACTTTCGAGGTAAGTAAAGTGAAGTTTAAATACTTCATTTTTTTAAATTTTCGAGTGCAAAAGTTGAGTACATACGATGTATGGGTTAAGGTTTTCCAATAAGGACTTAAAACGTAAACCATTCGAGAAACAGATTGTGGGCCATCTCTTAGTTTCTTATTTAACCATACGTTGTTTTGACACTGATAGCTATTTCCTGTTTTTCTTTTGACAGAAAGTCAGCATCATACCTCGGTGGGAATATTGGGAATAACGTTGGGAAATATTAAAAACTTATTTCAAAAGTGAATGCTGTATGGCCTAAAAACTTACTCCTATAAATAAAATCGTGGTCCACTTTCTATTCTAGATCTTTTTAACTTCCCAAAGGAAGTTATTGTATTGTTAGAAAGATGTCTGTGCGTGCGTGTGTACGTACGTTCGTGACGTTTTTTTCGTCGTCCATAGCTCAAGAACCAGAAAAGATATCGACTTCAAATAAATTTTGTTATACAGATAATAATGCAGAAAGGGCTCGAAAGTTTTACGAATACAAAATGACTTTATCTCCAAAACAATATAAATAATGTTTTTAACATCTGATAAAATATTGAGAACAATCAATTTAACAGTTTTTTTAATTAAAAATAACAACCTAGAAAAAAAAAAATACTAAAAGTTTGTAAAAATTGAATTTCGACTCAAATATCTTTTCGAAAATCTGAGATTATGGCTTCTAACTTCGTTTAACTTATAAGAAATATTGTTTTCAACATTCTGAAAAATTTTGAAAAAATCTAATTAACAGTTTTTTTTACAGAAAAATAAAAACCTAAACAAAAAAAGGGCTGGGTTACGCCCACACTGATAACTTCCCATTCCATCTGTCTATTTGTCGTGCTTAAAAAATTTTACGTTTTCGTGTGGGGTTAAAAAAGTTTTGAGTTAAATTATTCTTAGAAAAATTTAAATTACCAACAATATTTTTCATATAAATCTAGTTTCGTTCAGTAGATTTTTAGTCGAAAACAAATTTTTACCAATTTTGTAGCATTTCTTAAATTTTTACAAATTATATGAATGAAATTAATTTGAGATATATCAATACCTATTTTTACCAAATTTTCGTACTATTTGTTGCAGATTTTATTTTTATGAAAAAACGGAAGATAATATTTGAAGATAATATTTTTAATATTCTATTTGAGTCGAAATTCAATTTTTACCAACTTTTATTTTTTTTTTGTTTATATTTTTATTTTTTATATTGTCAATTTGATTTTTCTCACAACTTTGGAGAATGTTAAAAACAATATTTCTTATAAGTGAAAACTAGTTGGAAGCTCAAATTTTTGAAAAGATATTTGAGTCGAAAAACCATTTTCACCAATTTTTTAAAATTTGTTTTAAGTTTTTTTTTTGTAAAAATAACTGTCTGTTCGATTTTTCTCAAAATTTTACAGAATGTTCACAAGAATATTTTTTATGAGATAAAATAAGTTTGAAATCATAATCTCAAATTTTTAAAAACATATATTAGCCGTAATTTAATTTTTAATAACTTTTGTTAATTTTTTTTTTTATTTTTTAGTTTTTTGTAAAAAAAATGTCTATTCGATTGTTTTAAAATTTTACTGAATGTTGACAACAACGTTTTTTAAAAGATAAAGGTAGAATCAAGCCAATATTTCAAAGTTGCGAAAAGATATATGAGTCGAAAATCATTTTTTTCCTAACTTTTATTAATTTATTTGTTTAGGTTTTTATTTTTTGTAAAAAAATTTTAAAAATTTTACCAGATGCTTAAAACGTTATTTTTCTTTGCACAAAATTGTTTTAGAGATGATATCATTTTTTATACGTAAAATTTTCGTGGTGACAAATTTGTTTCAGTTTTCTCGATTTGTAAAAACAAACGTTAATTTTATTTTTTCCAAAAATATACTGGCTTGGTATTACGTTACACTATATTATAAAGAATTTAATTCAAGTCTCTAGCGTCATTGGTTGTTGAGATATTTAGTGTTAACCAACATTTTCACTTTTTTTTCAAACTGCTATGGTAAAAAAACCACCCAAGCAATTTTCTTGAGAGCCCTTGCTGCATCTTTCTGTCTTATAAAAAATGTATTTGAAGTCGATATCTGTTCTGGTTCTTCAGCTATGAGCAACGAAAAAAAACGTCGCGAACGTACGGACGTACGTACAGACGCACGCACAGACATCTTTTAAAAATTGTTTTATTTCGACTCTAATGCTTACTTGTGGTACACAAGAAATAAGTTCTTGGATTTTGAAGAAATTATTGTTTTGAAACCTTTGGCCGTAAAAATTTGTTGAGTTTAATGAAATTTCAAATAAAAAGAAGCGTCCAGGCTTATTGCCCAATAAAACAACTTCAAGGTATTAAATGTGCCATATCGCCAAAAAATGGCAATAGCACAAAAACCTTTTTTTTGAAAAAAATGCCACAAAACCCAAAATCAAGGTCATATTGACCAAATGAATTTAAAAATATGATAACGCCCAAAAGATATCATGTTGTTTCAGCTTTTGGGTATTCTGACAAATGCTTTGTTGTTTTGGGCACTACGACATTTTCTTCCTTCCCATAAGAAGTTATTGTAATGGGTCCAATTTGTCAAATTGAAAAATTGACATTTCTCGACGTTTCCTGGAATCGAAATAAAAGATTTTAAGAAAGATGTCGGTGCTTGCGTGTGTACGTACGTTCGCGACGTTTTTTATCGTTTTCCATAGCTCAAGAACCACAAGATATGTCGACTTTAAATAGATTTGTGTTATATAGATAAAAAGGCAGAAAGAGCTCTCAAGAAAATTGCGTGGGCGTTTTTTTTTTTTCAAAATTTTGATTAACCCTAAATGACTTACGAACCAAAAAACTTTTTTTTAGAAATTAAAAAATGTGTTACATAGAAAATTGTACGAATAAAAACTGATTTAATCTTCAAAACAATTTTGGGCAACGAAAAATAAAGTTTTTCATATCTCGTAAAATTTTAAGAAAAATTGAATTGACAGTTTTTTTTTATAAAAAATAAAAACCTAAAAAAACAATACACAAAGTTGGTAAAAATTTAATTTCGACTCAAATATCATTTCAAGAATTTGAGATTATGGCTTTCAACTAATTTTGGTATATAAGAAATACTGTTTTCAAAATACGGATAAATTTTGAAGAAAATCTTACTGACTGTTTTTTACAAAAAAAAAACGTAAAGAAAAAACAATACTAGAATTTGGTAAAAATTTACTAACGACTTAAAAATCTTTTATAAAATAAAAATATTGTCTTTACACTCTTTTTATTTCACAGACAATTTTTTTTTTCGATATTCAGTAGTTTTTGTTTTTATAAATATACAGCAGTCTGTTTTTTGGAATTGAAGAAATGCTACTAAAATCGTTAAAAAATTGTTTTCAAACTAAGCTATTTCTTTATAAAACTAAGCTATTTCCTTATAAGAAAAATATTGTTTGTAATTTAAAAATTTTAAGAATATATAAAACTGACTACTTTTTTAACCCAACACGAAAACCTACAAACTTTTAAGCAAAACAAATCGACAGACGGGATGGAAAGTTACCAGCCTCTTTTTCAATATTTATTTGGGCTTTACGATATTCATTTAGGGTTTCTTGGCGATTTTTTTGTGTGGATAAATATGTACGTTTATACCTCCGTACGTTTGGTATGCAATTCTTCGTCGGCTTTATCTCTGGAACCAGCCGACCTCTAAGGACTTCAAATAAAATGTGTTATTCTTACGGTAGTAACAAAAGGTGCATACAATTTAAAAAAAAAAAATTAGGATGTGGGTCTTTGACCCCAACTATTTTACAAACCAATAACACCAGCGATTTAAATTAAATTGAATCTCATCGATTGTGGCATGATACAAAATTGATTCAAACTAGAAAAATATTTAAAACAAAACTTAACTGCTAAACATAAATTTTCGATTTAAGTGTCTTGAGTAATAATAAAATTAATTATTTAAAAAATGATTGATCTTATCCAAAATGCTGTTATTAATATTTTGTGAAAGTTCAATTGACTGTAAAACAGAAACCTTAAATCTTGCCAAAAATTATACTATGTTCATTAAACTTCTCGAATATATTTCCACAAAAATTTAGCAGATGTAAGTTATTTCATTAAATTGTTAAAAGAACATTTGAACATTTTAAGTGAACTCCAATTCGTAGTAAAGAAATGGTGTTGAACGACTTCTAGTTCCTAGAAGGTTGGTTGCCAAGCCTCACCACAGCCCATGCCACAATCGACTTTTTACTCACCAATTCACCATATCTAATTATCAACGATCTCGGCTATATCAATTTGGACTTTTTTATGCGTAGAACCATTTTCGTTCAAGCATTTAAGGCCAATATTATCGAAAAAATCACTTAAATAAAGACTTAAACCATTAACAAAGTATTGGAAAAAGTGGACAGATAGAATGCACTGCTCCGAAAACAGCCGTGGCTGTACTAATTTTACTGATTTGAATTGAAATTAGTATTCCAGCCACTTAATATATACCTCTTAGAGGAACTTCGAAACTTTGACAGTTGAGAGGCGCCTTATTTTCGAAGTTACAGCACTGTCAAATTGGCTGTTAATTTATTTAGGGTTTTGTTTTTGATCATCATCATCATCATCATCAATTAAGCGCAATTTTGTACCGCAATTTTAATCTTTACTGATGAAGCCATTTTCTGAATCAGTTGTTTAGTCGACAAACAAAATTGTTGAATTTATAACAAATGTTGAAATCCAAGAATCCAAGAATGTCTAATACGTCTCCAAATAGGCACTATTTTGTTGGCTACTACTTCGACCATAAAAATGTTACCATTGATACGTAGTTTCACCAGGACGTCCGTCTCTATGACTGACAGCTCTTGGCACGTTGAAAATTCTAGTTTAAAGTTTAAATAAAGGTTTAAATTTGTCAATTACCATTTGGAAAACCCTTAATTCCATATAAACCCCCAAACATTTTTTATCACTTCCTCCTTTTAAAAACATTTCAGAAGTGTTCAGCTACGACAAGCGTTTGGACGAGGAGAAGTACATAAACAATATCAAAAGTGGAATGCTGTGTCCTTGCCTAATTCGCTGCGATAGTGCAGTTCAATATTTTGTCACCATAAGTTCACTGCCAACTATGGAGTGAGTAAATATAAACATATCAAATTTTTACAAGGTAGCAAAAAAATATAAAACTATTAATTTTTGCAGAACTGTTCCCAACGATACCAGAATAATGTCAATTGATGTGCATTATCAAACTGATTCCTTAATCAAATACCGGGCTATAAGGGAATTCACATTCATGGAAATGGTTGGTAAGGCATAAGCTTAGTAAATTAGTTGCCAATTTGTTGCTAGGAATTCTTAAATAATTCTCAAATGCTGGCAACAAATTTTCCCACGACTTCTGCAGCCTTCTATACTATTAACAATATTTCGTTCCACAGCAAGCTTAGGAGGAATAGTCGGACTTCTGCTAGGTGCATCAATCCTAAGCGGAATAGAGATTATCTACCACTTGACTCTTGGCCTTGTGATATTCCTTAAAGACAATTACTTCTTCTCCAGAATGTGGATTCGCTTTAAAAATAACCTTAAAATGAACACACAACAAAATCAGATTTCTCCTAAAAACAACCACAATTACCCCAAACAAGTGTGGCACGATTATCCGAACAGAAGGCGACGAAAGAACCACCACCACCAACAACAACAACAACACCAACGTTATTAGTCACTTAATCAGGATTTGTTTATCTATAACAAACAATTTTTATTGTTACCTCTCTCTTACTCAATCAGATATACACTGTATAAATAAATGAGCCTTCGTTTTGGAGCTATAGAAAGAACAAACAAAACCCTTGTCCAATTTAACTACTTTTTTGTCATTTTTGTCCCAATATAACTAAGACCAAGAGAGGTGTTAATTGTTCAGGACATCTTTATCTTTTTTCAAAGAACAACTCAAACAAGAGGCAAATTTAATTGCTTTTTGATTACATTTAACTGCTCCTTTTAGTCCTTTCGACCTGGACTTGGACAACGATGATGATGATGACGACGTGGATGCCTGCCAGCCGTTACGTTACCGCCACTATCAAACGTACCTATAGATAATACTGACTATAAAAGTCACAAAATGAATTTAACACAAACTCTGTCATCAACGTGGACTAGAACAAGGACGACACAGGACGAAATCTATATACAGTGTGTTTGAGTTCTGCTTCTGCTTCTGCTCCTTCTTCTTATTCTTTGGAGTTCGTGATTTTATTTAACTTGTCTCTGTCTCTCTCGGAAACGACTACGATATCCCTTTAGGATATTATAAGTCCAAAGATATAAAATAACGTAAATTTCAGTATTATAAGTTTTATATACCTACCTTATACACTATTTGGTAGTCAAGCCAAAGCTATCTAAAAGTTATAAGGCTATACGTACCTCTACCACTACCATAAGCAATCATGATGACTTATCTTGGTGAATTGAAACATTTCCAACTAAATCAATTCGACGGAAGTGAATTGCTAACTTTTAATGAGAAACGCAAACTTTTGAAGGATTCCGCAAAACGCAAAAGAGAATCCAAATCCAAATTATTTTGGTGGAAAGAGGTTTGCCGTGCCTATTGGAAGTTATACTGTGACAAGGCATCAATTCATGGAATTCGATTTCTAACGGATAATAATATGTTGAAGTTCGAAAAGTAAGTTTATATATTTTTTTTATTATGTATATATTTTATTTTATTTTTTGATATGTGAATATTTGGATATTGGTATATAAAAGTTTTGAAAATATTTTATCGGGAAAATATGAGATACATGTGTAATAAGTTGATGAAAGTTTGACTGGTTCAATTTTCTTTTCTATATCTGAATATGTTGACAGGTTTAAGTGTACACATTTTGTGGAGTCAGTATTTTGTCAAAAATAAGTTTAGTTTATGTGCCTAACTTTTTAATCTAAAAAAAAACGAACCATTACAACATAAAATTTGTAATTTTTTTTTTTTTCAAAAATTATTAGAGCGTTTTGTTTTTAAATTAAGTTTTTATATGCATGCATATTGTTACATAATAAAAGTACTTCATTATCTCCCTTAGTGAGTACACCATAAATCTAAGCTTTCACCACACTCGTTTTTGTCTAGCAAAAACAAGTGTGCTTATACGAGTACTTAGTCTTTTAAATCTCTCCAACTTCATCTTCTGCAAAGATAAAGCTGGAGATCATGATTGGTCGTCTTGCCTAGCAACTAAATGACGCTTAGGGATTAAGTGAAGCTTTCAAGTCCAGTTCTTTTGTTAAGCTATATTCAGCTTCGTTTAGAGTGGTCACCCAAACATATTATAATAGTCAGTCTGTCTATTTCTGTATTCCGTCCTGTTAACACGTTGTTAATAATTAAAATTAAATGTAATAAACAACTAATGTAACAAATAAAGTACTGTTAAGAAAAAAGTGTGTTTTCCTGTGTTTAAATAAAACACATATAATTGGCGCAGTCGGAAAAAAAAAGCTAGGAATAACTATAAAAAAAATCCATCCAAAAAAATAATAAATCACGTGCACATATTATTTAAGTTACGCTGTGGAAATCTTTTTGAAAATCCCTTAAACATAAACTATAATCCAAATAGTAAGTTCTGAAAAAAATTTAAGTTGAATAAAATTATACAAAAGCGTAAACATGAAACAATAAAACAAAAATATACAAGTGAAGAACAGGAAAAACTGTACTTAACAAAAATTCCAGCACCCAACTAAATAAAACGCTTCTACCGCATTAGAAACATAAAAACAATTCTGTTATCATCTTAAAAAAAAAATCAAAATCAATACGAACAAAAAAAGACAAAAAAAAAAAAAAAAAACAATTATAAAACATAAAAAAAATATAAATAAAAAGTACAACAATTCGAAGTGAATCATCTGTAACCGCCTTAATTGGAAGCGGCTCACAAGGAAGGAAAGTCGAATAATTGCAGTTGAAAAATTTACGAGTGAGTACCTTTACGTAGTCCCAACTTTAATTTTGGAAACCTTAACGATGGCAATCATAGATCCTGTGGATAAATTTAAGTTAACTTTAGAATTTATTACTAAGATTCCTGAATTTGATGGTAACAATACAAATTTATTATATTTCCTGGACAGGGTAGATTCTCTTATGTCAACAATAGAATCATTTGAAGATTCTGCAAAGAACCTTCTCTTAGGATACATAAAGGACAAAGTAGTAGGAAAGGCCAAGTGTCAACTACAAAGACATGGTAGACAAAATAATTGGTCTGAAATTAAAACAATTTTGAAAAATAATTTTGGTGAGAGGTTGTCTGTGGAAAAATTATTAGATAGTATTCGAACAACAAGAGTTTCAACAAACATTGAAGATTATTATCATAGGATAAATAATTTGCTTAGTAGAATTAATGGTGTTTATTTTCTTGAAAACAATAACAGTGATATAAGTGCGATTATTGAATCAAATAACAGGATTGCTCTTCAAGCATTTAAAAATAATTTACCTGAACCAACAAAGTCTATTATACTAAGTCGGAATCCTAAGTCCTTGACCGATGCTTTCAAAATCATTGTTGAAATCAATCATCAACGGTTAGGATCTAATACTCATTTTGGTGAAATAGGTAGGCCTCAATATAATTCAAATCAGAACTACAGGTCCTATGGTCAAAACAGGCAGGTTAATAATTTTACCGATCGGGGTTCGTCAAGTCATAATAATTCTTTTTCTGATTCAAGAGCATCACGTCAATACAATAACAATAATCAGGGCGGGCAGTCACGTCCATATAACAACTATAATAACAGAGGCCAATCACGACAAAATAACAGCTCCAATTACAGTGGGCAATCACGTCAAAGTTACAATAACCATAACAATAACATCTATCAATCACGACAAAACAATAGCCATACGACTAGTGGTCAATCGCGAAACTCTAATAGGAATAGACAGCCCAACAGCACGGAATCTATGGACATTACGCTAAACGAAGACATGCAAAATAATAATGACCATTCTGACAACCGTCAAAATTTTTCAGGTGGTCAAAGAAACAACTACCCTATCTAGTATTTCAAAATAACATTAAACCTTTAAGGTTTATAATCGATTGCGGTGCAGAGTACAGCATTATAAATAAAAACTTATGTGATCCAAAGTGGGAAATTCCTTCTAATATACATACTCTCAAAGTACTTAACCGCAATGTTCAAACAAATAAAGAATACCGTATCCCTCTCTTCAAAGAATTTAATGAATCGAAAAAATTCGTTAATTTTATTGAATACCAGTTCCATGATTACTTTAATGGCTTGATAGGTAATAACATCCTCATTGATCTGAACCCGGTGATTGATTATAAAAATCGTGTTCTTAAAACTGAGTCTGCAAGAATCCCAATATTTTTTAATGAAGAAGAAGAAGTTTATGCTAACAACTGTTTTGAAGACAATTCATTTAATGTCTTCTGTAGCGAAGCTTTCGATTCAGATATAAACGATAAAATTTTGGCAAAACATTTAAGTTCAAATGATGCTTCTAGCCTTAAATCTTTGCTCCGCTCTTTTAAATCAATTTTTTATAAGGAAGGTGACGACCTTACGTTTACTAACGAAATCAGGCACCAAATAAAAACAAAAAACGAAATTCCGATTTATAGCAAACTCTATCGCTATCCAGAAATTCACACAGAGGAAGTCGATCGGCAAATAAATGAGATGCTTAGACAGAGGATAATTGTACCCAGCCATAGTCCCTACAATTCGCCAATTTGGGTCGTTCCTAAGAAGGACGATTACGATGGAAAGAAACAATGGCGAATTGTAATCGATTATAGGAAGCTTAATGAGCAAACAATCGATGATGGTTTTCCTATGATTGGTTCAGACGAAATTTTTGACAAGCTAGGCAAATGCAATTATTTTTCTGTCATAGACCTCGTAAAAGGCTTCCATCAAATTGAAGTTGACCCGCGCGATAGAGCTAAGACAGCTTTTTCGACAAAAAGGGGTCACTATGAATTCTTAAGGATGCCTTTTGGTCTCAAAAACGCTCCCAAGACGTTCCAACGTTTGATGAACCACATCCTCAAAGATTTCATAAATTTAATTTGTGTTGTTTATCTGGATGACATCTTGATTTTTTCTACAAGTTTTCAAGAGCATCTGCAAGCTCTCAGAAAAATACTTCAAGTCTTGAAGGATTACAACTTGAAAGTTCAAATTAACAAATGCCGTTTTGCGGAGTTGTCGACATCTTATTTAGGACATGTTGTTGCTAGTGACGGTATCAAACCGGACCCCAACAAAGTTAAATCCATTGTAGAAATGCAAATACCAAACAACATCAAAGGCATTAAGCAATTTTTGGGAATTACTGGGTACTACCGGAAATTCATAAAAGATTATGCAAAGGTAGCCCACCCAATGATAAAATATCTTAAAAAAACTGAAAAATTGAATATATCCGATCCAAAGTACATAAAAGCATTTCAAAATTTAAAAACGTTGCTCACTTCCGATCCTATTCTTAAAAGTCCAGACTTCAATAAACCATTTGTCCTTACCACTGACGCGTCCAATTATGCTCTTGGAGCAGTGTTGAGTCAAAATGGCCATCCCATCTGCTATGCTTCACGCACACTTAATAGACATGAGCTCCATTACTCGACAATCGAGAAAGAGCTCCTTGCAGTTGTATGGTCAGTGAAGTACTTTAGGACATATTTATATGGAAGGAAGTTTACGGTGAAAACGGACCATAAACCACTTGTATGGTTGAGTGGGATTAAAGTGCCAAACATGAAGCTACAGCGTTGGAAAATTATGTTAAATGAGTACGACTTCAATATCGAGTACCTAAAAGGGAAAGAAAATTGTGTAGCGGACGGACTTAGCAGGTTTATCGATCAAATTCAAAATTGTCATTCTGAACCTAACGAAGAAGTTGCTTTAGAAAACAATTTCGAAAATGAAAACGTAAAACAAATTTCAGATCTTGACGAAGAAGTCTATTTTGCCGAAATTTTTAATAATGAATTAAACTCTAATGATCAGCAATGTGGAAATAACGAAGATGTTATTATAACAGGTTCAACCGTACAAGAAAATAATGTTGATGCTATATCAACTGGTGCAACCATACATAGTGCAATAGAAGACGAGTCACTGCACATTTTTATGACCGAAAAACCAATTAACTTGTTTAAAAATCAATTATATTTGTCTTATGGCACAAAAGAGAAAATAACAATGAAAATTATACACAAAAAGATACAAAATTACATTCAAATTGAAAAAAATAAGAGTAATATACTTGAGATAATGAAACGTTTCTTAATTAGCAAAGGATTAATCTGCGTTTATTGCGAAGATTTAACACTTTTCCTTGAATTTCAAAATTTATACGTAAAATATTTTTCATCAAATACAAACCTTAAGATCCTTAGATCAACATCAAGACTTAAAGACATTACAGACAAAAACGAAATGCTAACAATAATTAAAAATGAACACCATAGCAAAAATCACAGAGGGATAAATGAGATTTTCTGCGAGTTAAAAAAAGTATATTTCTATCCGAAACTTCAAATAGAAATTCAAAAATTTATCAACAACTGTGATATTTGTAATGTGGCCAAGCATGATCGACGTCCAATGCAAATACCATTACAGGTGTCAGAAAGTCCTCATCATATTAATGACATTCTTCATGTCGATATCTGGTTTCCAGAGCGAGGTAAAATGTACTTTACTACCATAGATAAATTTTCAAAATACGCTACGATTCATCCCTTAGAAGACAGGAATTGGATAGCCATCTTAAACGCAATAAAACAGAGGATTCAGTTTTTAGGCAAACCCAACAAAATTGTCTCGGATGGTGAAACATGTATCTTGCATTCGGCTGTAGAGCAATTTTTAAAGGAAAATGATATAACTTTCCACAAGACCACGGCATCAATCAAAACCGGTAATGCCGACATTGAGAGATTGCACGGAACACTGAACGAGCATCTCCGAATACTTGCTGCCAGCAAGGACAGTTCTGATTTAAACGAAAAAATATTCAAGATTTTAAACATCTACAATAACACCATACATACGACTACAAAACTCAAACCAATTGATTTTATTTCTAAGAACATCAGTAAGGAAGAGATCGAACGGTTAGTAAATGTTTACAAACAAAAAAAGGAAATAGCAATAGGTAAAAGAAATAAACACATACCACTTAATCACAAATCCGAACAATGTCCAGAGTTGGTTCAAAACAGAACTATTGTAAAATGTAAACCAAAATATAAAAAATTAACTAACTTTACAGCTGCAGGAAACTATGTGACAGATACTTCAACAAAACGAAATACAAAATACTATAAAAAACAACTTAAACGTAGATACAAATATCAAAACATATAACTCTAAAATTCACCAATTCGCTTTCGCCGTAGTTAGATTTCGCATTTGCACTTGATGCATTTTTTTTTTTTTCAGAGAGATATACACTACACACATATATATGTAGGTAGGTGTAAAACACTTTGAAATTCAACAATATTCGCGATAAAATTTCATTTACTTTTTTCAAAACCTTAAGAATACTATTTTCATATATTCAATAAATTGCGATAATTATATTTTGCATTCAGACACCAATTTGTTTTCACTTAAATAAACGCATAGATAAAATATTAAAACTTTAAATTTCAACAATTCACATTTATATTACCTTACACTATAACTCATTATTTTTTTTTTAAATCTCCGTACGATATTCATAATATTTCTTTTTGTTCTATCAAAATATAGTTTTATTTTCCTTGTTTTGTTGTTTTCTTGTACTTTGAGACCCTCATTTATAATAATTTCGATATTTAAATATAATTTTTCCACCAGACATCAGACAATACACCGTTGAACTTTGTTTTAAATACAGAAATACGGTAAAATAAGGAGGAACGAAACGGAAAGAAAAAAAAAGTTGGTTGCCATTTTCTTTTGTTGACATTTTGATGAAAGCGTTCAAATCCATTAATGAGTGTGTTCCCTCGATGAACTCGTTAGTTTCGTGTATCGAGTTGGGGCAGTATTCAGCGTTTAAACTTTCATGGTTCAATAAAGATTTTCAGTAGTTATGGTTTTGCGATACTAGTTAATTATACCTAAGTTAAGTTAAGTTAAGTTAGTAAAAAAGAACATATTACCCTGGCCAGGAAGGTAATAATATTAGTATTATAAGATTTATTATGTTATTGTTATCTAAATATGTTAAATGTATTAAATCATACAAATTACAGAGTGTAAACAACGGGACCGGACAATATAGAAAAAAAAAACATTTGATAGTAGGTATTTAACCTTTATTACTCGTTACTTATAAAATAAAAGTAGAAACTGTAATTATTGATGCAAATAAGAATTGAGTTGATTTTTTTTGTTAAATGTAACTAATTATATAAGTTATATACATACATTTTGTATACAAGAATTTTGTGTTTTTAATTTAAAATAAACTTATTAATTTATATTTGTATAATTGTAAAAGTAACGACTTTGATTATAAAAATTAATTGTATGATAACAAAGAACTCAAAAATTAAATTATTGAATAAAAAACTTTTTGTAAATAATGTCTTTGGGGACCAAAAACAATTAAGTGGGGGAGGTGTTACATAATAAAAGTACTTCATTATCTCCCTTAGTGAGTACACCATAAATCTAAGCTTTCACCACACTCGTTTTTGTCTAGCAAAAACAAGTGTGCTTATACGAGTACTTAGTCTTTTAAATCTCTCCAACTTCATCTTCTGCAAAGATAAAGCTGGAGATCATGATTGGTCGTCTTGCCTAGCAACTAAATGACGCTTAGGGATTAAGTGAAGCTTTCAAGTCCAGTTCTTTTGTTAAGCTATATTCAGCTTCGTTTAGAGTGGTCACCCAAACATATTATAATAGTCAGTCTGTCTATTTCTGTATTCCGTCCTGTTAACACGTTGTTAATAATTAAAATTAAATGTAATAAACAACTAATGTAACAAATAAAGTACTGTTAAGAAAAAAGTGTGTTTTCCTGTGTTTAAATAAAACACATATAATTGGCGCAGTCGGAAAAAAAAAGCTAGGAATAACTATAAAAAAAATCCATCCAAAAAAATAATAAATCACGTGCACATATTATTTAAGTTACGCTGTGGAAATCTTTTTGAAAATCCCTTAAACATAAACTATAATCCAAATAGTAAGTTCTGAAAAAAATTTAAGTTGAATAAAATTATACAAAAGCGTAAACATGAAACAATAAAACAAAAAGAGACTGGGATGCGACCCACACTGATAACTTCCCATCCCGTCTGTCGATGTCTTGCTTAAAAGTTTGTCTTTATGTACTCGTATCAATTTTTACCAAATTTGGGTACTCTTTTTGTAGATTTTATTTTTTATATGAAAAAACGGACTGTTGGATTTTTATATTAAAATTACTGAATATCGAAAACAATATTTTTTGTGAAATAAAATAAGTTTCAAGCCAATATTTTTAAGTTTTGAAAAGCTATTTGAGCCGAAAGTAAATTTTTACCAAGTTTTAGTATTGTTTTTATTTTAGAGTTTTATTTTTTGTAAAAAAAAACTGTCAATTCGATTTTTTAAAAATTTTACCAACAATATTTCTTATGAGATAAAATTACTTTCAAGCCAATACTAAAAATTTTTAAAGAGATATTTGAGTCGAAAATAAATTTTTACCAACTTTTATACATTTTTTTTAGGTTTTTATTTTTTGTAAAAAAAACTGTCAATTCGATTTTTTCAAACTTTAATTGAATGTTGACAGCAAGATTTTTTGAAAGATAAAAGTAAATTAAAGCCAATATCTCAAAGTTTTGAAAAGATATTTGAGTCGAAAATCAATTTTTACCAACTTTTATAAATTATTTTTTTTAGGTTTTTATTTTTTGTAAAAAAACTGTCAATTCGATTTTTTTCAAACTTTAATTGTTTGTTGACAACAAGATTTTTTGAAAGATAAAAGATAATTAAAGCCAATATCTCAAAGTTTTGAAAAGATATTTGAGTCGAAAATCAATTTTTACCAACTTTTATAAATTTTTTTTTTAGGTTTTTATTTTATGTAAAAAAACTGTCAATTCGATTTTTTTAAAACTTTAACTGAATATTGACAACAAGATTTTTTGAAAGATAAAAGTAAATAAAAGCCAATATCTCAAAGTTTTGAAAAGATATTTGAGTCGAAAATCAATTTTTACCAACTTTTATAAATTTTTTGTTTAGGTTTTTATTTTTTGTAAAAAAAACTGTCAATTCGATTTTTTTCAAACTTTAATTGTATGTTGACAACAAAATTATTTGAAAGATAAAAGTAAATTAAAGCCAATATCTCAAAGTTTTGAAAAGATATTCGAGTCGAAAATCAATTTTTACCAAATTTTATAAATTTTTTTTTTAGGTTTTTATTTTTTGTAAAAAAAACTGTCAATTCGATTTTTCTCAAAATTTTTCAGAATGTTGAAAACAATATTTCTTATAAGATAAAATAAAATTGAAGCCTTAATTTCAAGTTTTTGAAAAGATATTTAAATCGATATTCAATTTTTACGAACTTTGAGTAATGTTTTTTTTTAGATTTTTATTTTTTATAAAAAAACTGTCAATTAGATTTTTCTCAAAATTTCATCAGATGTCAAAAACATTGTTCTTCGTTGCACAAAATTGTTTTAGAGATAAAATCATATTTCAGTCGTAAAATTTTGGAGGTGACAAATTTTTTTTTTTCAGTTTTATTGATTTAAAAAAAAAACCGTTATATTGATTTTTTTTCAAAAAATATACCTGTTTGGCATCATGTTACAATCTATTATATAAAATTTAATTCAAGTCTTTAGCGTTTTTGGTTCGTAAGATATTTAGGGTTAACCAAAATTTTCACCATTTTTTCAAACTGCTATAGTAAAAAAACCACCCACGCAATTTTCTTGAGAGCCCTTTCTGCATCTTTCTGCCTTATTATCTGTATAACAAAATTTATTTGAAGTCGATATCTCTTCTGGTTCTTGAGCTATGGACAACGAAAAAAACGTCGCGAACGTACGGACGTACGGACGTACGGACGTACGGACGTACAAACGTACGTACACACGCACGCACAGACATCTTTCTAAAAATCTTTTATTTCGACTCTAGGGACCTTGAAACGTCGAGAAATGTCAAAATTTTCAATTTGACAAATCGGACCCATTACAATAACTTCCTATGGGAAGTTAAAAATATACAAGTGAAGAACAGGAAAAACTGTACTTAACAAAAATTCCAGCACCCAACTAAATAAAACGCTTCTACCGCATTAGAAACATAAAAACAATTCTGTTATCATCTTAAAAAAAAAATCAAAATTAATACGAACAAAAAAAGACAAAAAAAAAAAAAAAAAAACAATTATAAAACATAAAAAAAATATAAATAAAAAGTACAACAATTCGAAGTGAATCATCTGTAACCGCCTTAATTGGAAGCGGCTCACAAGGAAGGAAAGTCGAATAATTGCAGTTGAAAAATTTACGAGTGAGTACCTTTACGTAGTCCCAACTTTAATTTTGGAAACCTTAACGATGGCAATCATAGATCCTGTGGATAAATTTAAGTTAACTTTAGAATTTATTACTAAGATTCCTGAATTTGATGGTAACAATACAAATTAATTATATTTCCTGGACAGGGTAGATTCTCTTATGTCAACAATAGAATCATTTGAAGATTCTGCAAAGAACCTTCTCTTAGGATACATAAAGGACAAAGTAGTAGGAAAGGCCAAGTGTCAACTACAAAGACATGGTAGACAAAATAATTGGTCTGAAATTAAAACAATTTTGAAAAATAATTTTGGTGAGAGGTTGTCTGTGGAAAAATTATTAGATAGTATTCGAACAACAAGAGTTTCAACAAACATTGAAGATTATTATCATAGGATAAATAATTTGCTTAGTAGAATTAATGGTGTTTATTTTCTTGAAAACAATAACAGTGATATAAGTGCGATTATTGAATCAAATAACAGGATTGCTCTTCAAGCATTTAAAAATAATTTACCTGAACCAACAAAGTCTATTATACTAAGTCGGAATCCTAAGTCCTTGACCGATGCTTTCAAAATCATTGTTGAAATCAATCATCAACGGTTAGGATCTAATACTCATTTTGGTGAAATACGTAGGCCTCAATATAATTCAAATCAGAACTACAGGTCCTATGGTCAAAACAGGCAGGTTAATAATTTTACCGATCGGGGTTCGTCAAGTCATAATAATTCTTTTTCTGATTCAAGAGCATCACGTCAATACAATAACAATAATCAGGGCGGGCAGTCACGTCCATATAACAACTATAATAACAGAGGCCAATCACGACAAAATAACAGCTCCAATTACAGTGGGCAATCACGTCAAAGTTACAATAACCATAACAATAACATCTATCAATCACGACAAAACAATAGCCATACGACTAGTGGTCAATCGCGAAACTCTAATAGGAATAGACAGCCCAACAGCACGGAATCTATGGACATTACGCTAAACGAAGACATGCAAAATAATAATGACCATTCTGACAACCGTCAAAATTTTTCAGGTGGTCAAAGAAACAACTACCCTATCTAGTATTTCAAAATAACATTAAACCTTTAAGGTTTATAATCGATTGCGGTGCAGAGTACAGCATTATAAATAAAAACTTATGTGATCCAAAGTGGGAAATTCCTTCTAATATACATACTCTCAAAGTACTTAACCGCAATGTTCAAACAAATAAAGAATACCGTATCCCTCTCTTCAAAGAATTTAATGAATCGAAAAAATTCGTTAATTTTATTGAATACCAGTTCCATGATTACTTTAATGGCTTGATAGGTAATAACATCCTCATTGATCTGAACCCGGTGATTGATTATAAAAATCGTGTTCTTAAAACTGAGTCTGCAAGAATCCCAATATTTTTTAATGAAGAAGAAGAAGTTTATGCTAACAACTGTTTTGAAGACAATTCATTTAATGTCTTCTGTAGCGAAGCTTTCGATTCAGATATAAACGATAAAATTTTGGCAAAACATTTAAGTTCAAATGATGCTTCTAGCCTTAAATCTTTGCTCCGCTCTTTTAAATCAATTTTTTATAAGGAAGGTGACGACCTTACGTTTACTAACGAAATCAGGCACCAAATAAAAACAAAAAACGAAATTCCGATTTATAGCAAACTCTATCGCTATCCAGAAATTCACACAGAGGAAGTCGATCGGCAAATAAATGAGATGCTTAGACAGAGGATAATTGTACCCAGCCATAGTCCCTACAATTCGCCAATTTGGGTCGTTCCTAAGAAGGACGATTACGATGGAAAGAAACAATGGCGAATTGTAATCGATTATAGGAAGCTTAATGAGCAAACAATCGATGATGGTTTTCCTATGATTGGTTCAGACGAAATTTTTGACAAGCTAGGCAAATGCAATTATTTTTCTGTCATAGACCTCGTAAAAGGCTTCCATCAAATTGAAGTTGACCCGCGCGATAGAGCTAAGACAGCTTTTTCGACAAAAAGGGGTCACTATGAATTCTTAAGGATGCCTTTTGGTCTCAAAAACGCTCCCAAGACGTTCCAACGTTTGATGAACCACATCCTCAAAGATTTCATAAATTTAATTTGTGTTGTTTATCTGGATGACATCTTGATTTTTTCTACAAGTTTTCAAGAGCATCTGCAAGCTCTCAGAAAAATACTTCAAGTCTTGAAGGATTACAACTTGAAAGTTCAAATTAACAAATGCCGTTTTGCGGAGTTGTCGACATCTTATTTAGGACATGTTGTTGCTAGTGACGGTATCAAACCGGACCCCAACAAAGTTAAATCCATTGTAGAAATGCAAATACCAAACAACATCAAAGGCATTAAGCAATTTTTGGGAATTACTGGGTACTACCGGAAATTCATAAAAGATTATGCAAAGGTAGCCCACCCAATGATAAAATATCTTAAAAAAACTGAAAAATTGAATATATCCGATCCAAAGTACATAAAAGCATTTCAAAATTTAAAAACGTTGCTCACTTCCGATCCTATTCTTAAAAGTCCAGACTTCAATAAACCATTTGTCCTTACCACTGACGCGTCCAATTATGCTCTTGGAGCAGTGTTGAGTCAAAATGGCCATCCCATCTGCTATGCTTCACGCACACTTAATAGACATGAGCTCCATTACTCGACAATCGAGAAAGAGCTCCTTGCAGTTGTATGGTCAGTGAAGTACTTTAGGACATATTTATATGGAAGGAAGTTTACGGTGAAAACGGACCATAAACCACTTGTATGGTTGAGTGGGATTAAAGTGCCAAACATGAAGCTACAGCGTTGGAAAATTATGTTAAATGAGTACGACTTCAATATCGAGTACCTAAAAGGGAAAGAAAATTGTGTAGCGGACGGACTTAGCAGGTTTATCGATCAAATTCAAAATTGTCATTCTGAACCTAACGAAGAAGTTGCTTTAGAAAACAATTTCGAAAATGAAAACGTAAAACAAATTTCAGATCTTGACGAAGAAGTCTATTTTGCCGAAATTTTTAATAATGAATTAAACTCTAATGATCAGCAATGTGGAAATAACGAAGATGTTATTATAACAGGTTCAACCGTACAAGAAAATAATGTTGATGCTATATCAACTGGTGCAACCATACATAGTGCAATAGAAGACGAGTCACTGCACATTTTTATGACCGAAAAACCAATTAACTTGTTTAAAAATCAATTATATTTGTCTTATGGCACAAAAGAGAAAATAACAATGAAAATTATACACAAAAAGATACAAAATTACATTCAAATTGAAAAAAATAAGAGTAATATACTTGAGATAATGAAACGTTTCTTAATTAGCAAAGGATTAATCTGCGTTTATTGCGAAGATTTAACACTTTTCCTTGAATTTCAAAATTTATACGTAAAATATTTTTCATCAAATACAAACCTTAAGATCCTTAGATCAACATCAAGACTTAAAGACATTACAGACAAAAACGAAATGCTAACAATAATTAAAAATGAACACCATAGCAAAAATCACAGAGGGATAAATGAGATTTTCTGCGAGTTAAAAAAAGTATATTTCTATCCGAAACTTCAAATAGAAATTCAAAAATTTATCAACAACTGTGATATTTGTAATGTGGCCAAGCATGATCGACGTCCAATGCAAATACCATTACAGGTGTCAGAAAGTCCTCATCATATTAATGACATTCTTCATGTCGATATCTGGTTTCCAGAGCGAGGTAAAATGTACTTTACTACCATAGATAAATTTTCAAAATACGCTACGATTCATCCCTTAGAAGACAGGAATTGGATAGCCATCTTAAACGCAATAAAACAGAGGATTCAGTTTTTAGGCAAACCCAACAAAATTGTCTCGGATGGTGAAACATGTATCTTGCATTCGGCTGTAGAGCAATTTTTAAAGGAAAATGATATAACTTTCCACAAGACCACGGCATCAATCAAAACCGGTAATGCCGACATTGAGAGATTGCACGGAACACTGAACGAGCATCTCCGAATACTTGCTGCCAGCAAGGACAGTTCTGATTTAAACGAAAAAATATTCAAGATTTTAAACATCTACAATAACACCATACATACGACTACAAAACTCAAACCAATTGATTTTATTTCTAAGAACATCAGTAAGGAAGAGATCGAACGGTTAGTAAATGTTTACAAACAAAAAAAGGAAATAGCAATAGGTAAAAGAAATAAACACATACCACTTAATCACAAATCCGAACAATGTCCAGAGTTGGTTCAAAACAGAACTATTGTAAAATGTAAACCAAAATATAAAAAATTAACTAACTTTACAGCTGCAGGAAACTATGTGACAGATACTTCAACAAAACGAAATACAAAATACTATAAAAAACAACTTAAACGTAGATACAAATATCAAAACATATAACTCTAAAATTCACCAATTCGCTTTCGCCGTAGTTAGATTTCGCATTTGCACTTGATGCATTTTTTTTTTTTTCAGAGAGATATACACTACACACATATATATGTAGGTAGGTGTAAAACACTTTGAAATTCAACAATATTCGCGATAAAATTTCATTTACTTTTTTCAAAACCTTAAGAATACTATTTTCATATATTCAATAAATTGCGATAATTATATTTTGCATTCAGACACCAATTTGTTTTCACTTAAATAAACGCATAGATAAAATATTAAAACTTTAAATTTCAACAATTCACATTTATATTACCTTACACTATAACTCATTATTTTTTTTTTAAATCTCCGTACGATATTCATAATATTTCTTTTTGTTCTATCAAAATATAGTTTTATTTTCCTTGTTTTGTTGTTTTCTTGTACTTTGAGACCCTCATTTATAATAATTTCGATATTTAAATATAATTTTTCCACCAGACATCAGACAATACACCGTTGAACTTTGTTTTAAATACAGAAATACGGTAAAATAAGGAGGAACGAAACGGAAAGAAAAAAAAAGTTGGTTGCCATTTTCTTTTGTTGACATTTTGATGAAAGCGTTCAAATCCATTAATGAGTGTGTTCCCTCGATGAACTCGTTAGTTTCGTGTATCGAGTTGGGGCAGTATTCAGCGTTTAAACTTTCATGGTTCAATAAAGATTTTCAGTAGTTATGGTTTTGCGATACTAGTTAATTATACCTAAGTTAAGTTAAGTTAAGTTAGTAAAAAAGAACATATTACCCTGGCCAGGAAGGTAATAATATTAGTATTATAAGATTTATTATGTTATTGTTATCTAAATATGTTAAATGTATTAAATCATACAAATTACAGAGTGTAAACAACGGGACCGGACAATATAGAAAAAAAAAACATTTGATAGTAGGTATTTAACCTTTATTACTCGTTACTTATAAAATAAAAGTAGAAACTGTAATTATTGATGCAAATAAGAATTGAGTTGATTTTTTTTGTTAAATGTAACTAATTATATAAGTTATATACATACATTTTGTATACAAGAATTTTGTGTTTTTAATTTAAAATAAACTTATTAATTTATATTTGTATAATTGTAAAAGTAACGACTTTGATTATAAAAATTAATTGTATGATAACAAAGAACTCAAAAATTAAATTATTGAATAAAAAACTTTTTGTAAATAATGTCTTTGGGGACCAAAAACAATTAAGTGGGGGAGGTGTTACATAATAAAAGTACTTCATTATCTCCCTTAGTGAGTACACCATAAATCTAAGCTTTCACCACACTCGTTTTTGTCTAGCAAAAACAAGTGTGCTTATACGAGTACTTAGTCTTTTAAATCTCTCCAACTTCATCTTCTGCAAAGATAAAGCTGGAGATCATGATTGGTCGTCTTGCCTAGCAACTAAATGACGCTTAGGGATTAAGTGAAGCTTTCAAGTCCAGTTCTTTTGTTAAGCTATATTCAGCTTCGTTTAGAGTGGTCACCCAAACATATTATAATAGTCAGTCTGTCTATTTCTGTATTCCGTCCTGTTAACACGTTGTTAATAATTAAAATTAAATGTAATAAACAACTAATGTAACAAATAAAGTACTGTTAAGAAAAAAGTGTGTTTTCCTGTGTTTAAATAAAACACATATAATTATATACAATTTTTAAATTTTTCTTAGAAATACTTTTGGTATGCAGTTTTTACTGCTTAAAAAATGCTAAACCGTTTTAAAAAAAAAGAATTTTGAAAAAACTAAATATAATATTTTGTATGCTTATTATAAAATCTGTTAAAATTTAATTTTTTCTTACAAAAAATTAAGGATGTCGACAAAATACTCTTAAAAACCGTTAAAAATGGCATTAAGAAATTAATTTGTTTAAATTTTGCTCACTTGTCTTGTCCTGAATCATTCTTCAACTTCAATAATTTCCTTTTCTAGTTCTTAAATGACCATTAGGCATATCTACAAAAATATTTTCTCCTAATTTTTTGAACATTTTTTGTATCTGACGTAGAGATTTATTTAAACATAAACAAATTAAATAACAATAAAAAGTAGCAAACACAGTTGTAGTTTCATTTCAATATTCAATATTTTCTGAATTTTTGAGGCATAATATAGATTGTTAAATTTCATATTTTGCATTGAATATTCTTGAAGTAACATTTTACTTACTTACTTACTTAAGGTGGGCCTAACCCAACAAACTTATCCATCTAGCTCGAGCCCTAGCTAGATATCTCCTGTTCACGCCCCAAGTGGGATGAGGTCACTTTCCACTTGTGCACGCCTCCTGATCCGTGGTCTTCCACTACTGCGCTGTCCTGTGGGTGCGGATTCGAAGACTTTCCGGGCCGGAGCATTGGTTTCCATGCGCTCTATGTGACCCAGCCATCTAAGTTTTTGGACTTTTACGCTTCTGTTTAAGTCAACGTCGCTGTTCAGCACGTACAGCTCGTCGTTCCATCTCTCCTCCACTCTCCTTCGATGCATACGGGACCGTAGATCACACGAACAACTTTTCTCTCGAAGCGCCCCAAAGTGCTTTCATCCGCTTTTGTCATGGTCCATGCTTCTGCATCGTATAGAAGGACGGGGATGATAAGGGTCTTATATAGCAACACTTTGGTCCCTCGAGAGACGACTTTACCACTCAATTGCTTTTTTAAGTCGAAAGAAACAGCGGTTAGCAAGAGTTATTCTGCGTTTGATCTCAGCGCATTTACAGCGGAGCCTAGGTAGACGAAGTCCTTGATTACTTCAAAGTTACGTCTGTTGATGGTGACATTTTGACCAACACGTCGGTGTTGTATGTCCTTTCTGGACGACAGCATGTACTTTGTTTTGTCCTTAGTAACCGTTAAACCCATTTTTGCCGCCTATGCCTCAATACTCACAGAAGCCCCATTGACATCTCGCTGAGTTATTCCGATTATGTCAATGTCATCAGTATATGCTAGTAATTGGACAGACTTTTGAAAAATAGTGCATCTGGTGTTGACGTGTGAGTTCTGCACGATTTTTCCAAGTACGATGTTAAAAAAAACGCACGACAGCGCATCCCCTTGGCTAAAACCTTTTTTGACATAGAAAGTTGTTTCAACCTTTATGGAGCAGCGTGAATTCTCCATGGCCATCCTGCACAAAAGGACGAGTTTGGCAGGGATGCCAAAACTAGACATGGCTCTATACAGCTCCTCCCTGTAGATGCTGTCATATGCGGCCTTGAAATCGATGAAAGGATGGTGGGTGTTGATTTGGTATTCTTGGGTTTTTTTCCAGTATCTGCCGTAATGTGCATATTTAATCGACTGTTGACTTTCCTGGTCTAAAACCACACTGATAAGGACCTATAAGGTTGTTGACGATGGGCTTTAGACTTTCACATATTACGGCAGAGAAGATTTTATAGGCGATGTTAAGTAGACTGATTCCTCTATATTTGGTGCAGTTTAGAGGGTCTCCTTTTTTCAGGATCGGGCAAACAATACTGAGGTTCCATTAATCGGGCATACTTTCTTCCGACCAATTTCGTTTCACCTATTCATAAAACTTTCGAACTTCATTCCTGCTTTTAAACCTCTCAACATCTTTGACCGCATGCTTCTCATGCCCTCTCTTTTTCCTTCTGAGAAACCAGCGTTCCTCTCGCCTCTTCTGCTCATAGAGCTCATAATCAGCTCTCGTCCTTTTATGCAGTGCCGCTTTGCGTGCCTGTTGTTTGGCTGCATTTGCCTGCCGACATTTCTCATCAAACCAGGAGTTCCTTGTTGGTGGCTATTTGAAACCCAGCACATCAGAGGCGGCTTCTCTGATTGTATCCTGGCAATGTTGCCACTGGTTTTCGATACATTGTGTTGGCGGCAGAGAACTTCGAGAGAGGTTACTTGTATAACTCGGTCGGGAAAGGATTTGGCGATCTCTGGCGATTGTAGCCGTTCGACGTTGTATCTTCTCCCAGCACCTCCCTGTTTTGCCTTGGGTCTGGAAATCCGAAGTGCTACCTTGGCTACAACGAGATAGTGGTCCGAGTCGATGTTAGCTCCTCGGAAAGTTCGTATATCCATAATGCTGGAAGCGTGTCTGGCGTCGATGGCGGTAGATTGATCTGGAGAAGTCAAAGTTCCATTGTGGATGTTGAGGTGTGGAAAACGCGTACTGGCTACCATGACGTTTCGCCCCGCAGCAAAATCCATGAGCCTGAATCCATTGTCGGAAGTGTTGTCGTGCAGGCTGTTCTTCCCGATTATTCCACCAAAGATGTCTTCCCTTCCTAGCTTGGCATTAAAATCGCCCAGGACTATTTTAGGTAATGGAAAATCTAGTTATAACCTCGATATCTGGTTTCCAAAAGTTGCCCTTAAACTAATGGAAAGGAAATTCAAATAAAAACATCCATTTATATCAAAAATCAATTCAATCTAAAACATTTGCAAGAAAGTAATTTATTAGCTTTTAACCTGCCATTCTTTTGATTTGAAAAAAAAAACAGTAAAATTATCATTACCAAAATTTGAATCTGATACAAAATAAAAATTAATTAAAATCCAAACGTATGTAGGAAGTTGTGGAAAGAATTCCAAAATGCCAATTAATTTGTTAAGTAAAATACCTTTTGAACTGATTGAGAAAACCACTTCCGTCAGCATACCATTCCATAACCATACCAATCTTCTTCGCCAAAAGTAATTAAAGTCCTTACTTCATGCAATTCACGCTATCAAGATGAACTGTACAATGTACATACCACTTACCCTTAACTTTGTTGAAATTCATCCCCTCTGCCTCTCTCTACCACTCTCTTTCTCTGTATATAGAATCATTTGGGCAATCATCCTTATCACAACCACAATTGTCTGTGGATACGTATACAAATTGCTAAGCGAACGCTACCGAAGCCCACGCATTCATACCATTGTCGAGGATTCAGTGCTGCCAGTCTTTTTCATACCCTTCCCATCGATTGCCATCTGCCCTCGATATCGTTTTAATTGGTCGAAGATGCCTGCAGCTGAAGCCAAATTTCTACCTCTTAATCCACCCCACAATACAACCAGAGCATTTCGTGAATTCTTCCAACGTTTCGAGGAATTCCAGTTCGGCAAGTTTGAATACTTTGAAAATCTAGAGGACCTGCAATTGGAACTCATCAACAACGTAAGCATCATTGATGTTATGAGATTTCTAACTTACACCTGCGATGAATTATTTGGAACTGCCAATGGGACGACTTCTACTTCCTCATGTCTTTGGCGCAAAAGAGTCTACAATTGTTGTGAACTTTTTAAGTTGGAGCGCACCGAAGTTGGATTCTGTCAGGTATTCAATTCGGTTATTCTACCAGAAATGCGTTGGCGTGCTGTGAGTATATTTTTGAACTTTTGTAACTTCGACAAAATATATGAACGAAATGATAAATATGGTTTTTGGTTTCTTGGTTGTGCATCGCAAGAAGCGAGATAAGTTCTATCCTTTCAGGAACTCGAAGTCTGGAGAGAAGAGTGGCCTGCAGGTGAAAATACATCTCAATATCAGCGAGAAGCGACCGGAAGCACAAGTTTCGGATGGAATTTATGTAAGGAACCGAAATATGCGAGTAGTTGTTAATTGAATCTGGGCCAAGAGGGCCCTTTGAAATAATTAAATTATTTTTCCCATTGCGAGGGTAGGTGATGGTGAAGAAGAACGACCAGTGGTCCAGCGATTGGAAGTACATAAATGGGGACACTTATGCCAGAGTTGCAATTACTCCGCAGTTCACAGATTCTCTACCGGAAATTCGTCCAGTGGCACCAGATGAAAAGAAATGTCTGTTCGATGTACGTTTATGGCCAAGATGAGTTTTTGAACAAATTCGTTTATGTCCTTAAAAGAGTTGTTATTTTTATTTTTATTCTTGTATCGAATTATTTTTTAGGACGAGGTCCAACATCGATTGTATAAGAAAATTCAAGGATTGAAGTATTGGCGCTCGAATTGCAGAACTCAGTGCCATCATGAGTACGTCATAAGTTACTGCAACTGCACATTGCCATTGCTATTTCCTGATTGGGGTAAGCAATTTATTTATTTTTTTAATAAAATAAAAACGTTTCTGGACAAAAGTTAAACAATAAAAAGTCATGAAAAAAGTTAAGTAAAAGGATAATGGGAAAGGACATTTAAATGTTGGTGTCGATGGAATAATAAAGAGTATGAATACCAATATCATGTCCATCAGCTAAAATGTTTCAATATATCGAAATAACAATCATGGCCAACCAATTCAAACCACTAAGAAAAAAAATAATTTGATTAGTTCGTAATTCCATTAAAATATCTATTGATGTTTTTTATTTTTTCGTAGTTGTTATGGCTCTGTAGTCTGCAAAATATAGTCTTTTTGTGGCATGGTCCTTAGTTGTAAAGTTCATTCAAGGTTTTCGAAAAGAGTTTTTTCTTTCATTTCATTTCATTTTTTTTTTGTTTTCATTTGTATTTTCATAAAAATAGATTTTTCCAATGTATTTTATAGGCCCATAATATTGTCCCATTATATTATAAAAAGATGCTTAATACACGTTTTTTTTTTATTTTAAGGATCATGGAAATAGACGGAAAAAATATTCAAAATATAATCAAAGAAAATTAAGTTAGTTTTAAAAATGGTTAAATGATTAAAAATAGTAATCAATTTAGAAAATCAGGTCAGTAAAGTTGAAAATTACTTCAAGTAAGGAGGGTTTAAACATTGATATCCAAATGAAAAATGCAAGAAAACTTGTTAAATACTTTTCAATTCAAATAATTAATTTTAAAGTAAAATAATAAGTATAATTCTGACCTGTAGGAGGGGAGGAGAGGTTAGTTACTCATCTGTAAACTTGTGTTTCGTAGAGATCTGACTGAGATAAATCTTAAAATGTAGTTATTGAAAGGATTTTCTAGAATATTAAAAATATTAGACATTGATGATAAAAATAAAAGAACTGGTCCTAAGTGGTTGACCTGAGGTATATCGGCAGTTAAGTATTTGATCCCGTGTTATAGTCATTTGCACGAAAATTGATTTGAACAGAGTGAAACCTAATTAATTCAATTTAATATCTTATTTGATATTTTTGATGTTTTGATATTTGTTTATGTACTAGGTATTGCAGGCGTGGATTTTCCCTTGCGCCTTATTAATTGTCATAGCGAAACTAAATTCAATGGGGATGTGAAGCCTTTTGAATTGGAATAATAAATCTGTAGAAATTATTGTGATTCTAGGAATAATTACATTTTCACGTTTCAACATTTCGTATGTCGCCGCCTTTTAAGATATTAGTGTGGCACGGAGTCTTGTAGGGTAAAGGCACTAGCATCGGGACACTTAACACATTTGTTATTTTTGAATTTGATTCTTCGACTTACTATTAAGGCTTCGAAATATTGTAATACTGCTTCTGAAAGTTTGTTTAATGTTTGATAGCATAAAATAAACAAACTTCGCAAATTTATCACCATAATTATTTAATAACTAGAAATCTAAAAAAAAGTCGATTTGCACTAGTATCCGGACAGAAAAATTTAGTTTCCGGACAATTTTACTTTAGTATCCGGACACGAAAATTTTGTACGAATTAATAGGTATTTCTTCTCTGTTCCTTTGAAATGAAACATCAGTTTTTGAAAAAAATATATAGGTACCAATATTTAATCGAGAGAAATCTTAATTTCGTATATGCATAACTGGCCCGCCTTATTTTCTTATTTCAAGTGATTTGACGAACTTTACAGTGCTCTGTTTTGAGTCAATGAGAATGACTATTGACAAATATGTTTGAATTTATTGTCAAAACAACTTCGTTCATGGTTTTAGAATCGCTTTTGGACCAAGAAAATCATCAACATGAATGTTTATTTTTAACTTCACATAGGAAGTTATTGTAATGGGTCCGATTTGTCAAATTGAAAATGTTGACATTTTTCGACGTTTCAAGGTCCCTAGAGTCAAATTATTTGGAATGATGTCTGTGTGTGCGTGTTTACGAACGTTTTTACGTCCGTACGTTCGTTTTATCTTTTAAAAAATATTGTTGTTAACATTCAGTAATTTTTTAAAAAAAATCGAACATTCAGTTTTTTTTATAAGATAATAAAATCTACAAAAAAAAGTACGCAAATTTGGTAAAAATTGATGTTCGGTTCCTGATATCTTTTAAATGAATTTCATGTAGATTGTAGATCAATGTTTATTTTAGCTATTTTATTCTTAGTCTTGCTCTCAAGAAAACTAAAATATGATTTAACATCGTTAGCGCAGATATAATGTTGACACAAGGACAAAACAGAAGGCAGATTATTAATTAATAATGAAAACAGTAAAGGTTAAAGGATTGATCCCTGAGGAACATCATTATGACTAATATGTATGTTACAAATAGAAACGACCGCTTTGATACTTAACAAGAGACTGATCTTTATTTCATAAGATGAGCTTAAGACTAGTTTGTGCATAAGCACATTAATGTTAATAATACAAAATATGTGCTTTCATACAATACATAATAATTCACCCTTTTCTCATTGTTTTGTTTATAATATTTTAAAAATTAATAGTTGTATTGAAAGTGAATACGGTACTTCATTTTATATAATTACTAGCGGCTCGGTACGTGCTTCGCTACGCATAAGGCATAGCAATAAAGAAAATCATTATTAAGTTAATTTATTCAAACAAACAAATATTTTAAATTGCTATCTATTTAAAAGTCCAAATGACCCAAATGATATTTGTTTATATTATATTTATCAGCAAAGAGTAAAAACTTAAAAATAAAAAAGAATTGGGTACTCTTACTATGGTGGTCTGTATGGGTTAGTCTAAAATGATATGGTCTATTACACAGTTTTGGTAGATTAATGTTACGCAATAACATAATCAAAGAACCAATTTTCAGATACAATACAATACGGTTCCAATGAATTTAAAAATTCAACTGGATAATTCATTGCCTCATATTGATTCATAACACTGACAATTGATATATGTGTCGTGACTTCACCTGGCAGTATCGCTTGAATTTGAAAATTAATAACATTGATATGAATGTTTTTCGGTGCTTAAATGGTGCGTTCTCTCAACCAATCATGATTTCTGTAATTCTAAAGAAAATTTGGAAAAACATATTGAATCAACTCATCTGTAGAATGCGCAATTGTACAAAAATTGTTCGTTGAAGTGATCAATCCGTTGGTACTGTCGATTGGTATTTTGCCATCACCAATTTCTAACAATTGTTTGGATAACTCATCGCATCGTTATGTAGGTAAATACGCATATTAATGTTCAGTGTCAATTTTTGTACATATCTCCAAAGAACAGATGTTACAGAACAATACCAAAACAGCTGTTGATAACCGCGTAAATCTGGCATTGTTCGATTAAATGCTTCTATTGATTTGTGCACTCATCCCATAAAATAATTGAAGTTAATCGCAGAACTTTTGCCATAGCAGAATTTTTCGAAATATTGCAAGTTGGAGTTTCAAACACCCGTACATAAAATGGCAATTTTAGTGCAGAGTGTGCGGTCCGATCACCTTCTAATAATGTAGCAGCAATTCCCGAAAATGCAAGTGCCAATGCAATTTTCTGTTCCTATCGAATAGTCCCTAAAATCAATGATACAATGAAAGTTTTGCCTGTACCACCAGATGCGTAAAAGTAATATAATGAAACGGCTTGTATGATGGTGTCGCATATACATACATGTTTTTTTGAATATTGAATTTGGTTATATTCTATTGTACAAATAAACATAAATCATTAGAATTGAACTCCTTCTCACGTTTCAATTCACGATCGAAAAAATCACATATATCACGATTTGGTGCGGTCATACCCAATTGCACTAATGCTTCATTTACAATAATCAACAAATCGGAACTTCTTTAAGTGTAGTACAAATTGTTTGTATATGGGAGTAAAGATAAAGATGTTGTTTTTCACCTTTTCAATATTTTTTTTTTTAAATTTTCTTTACGTGCAAACCTTCTCCGGACTTCCACGAATAATTCAAGCCCAAAATTAGCCAAATCGGTACAGGCATTGTTGAGTTATAAAATTACAACGAAAAGTGGCATTGATTTTTATATATATAGAAGATAGATTCATATATTTTATTCGTTTGTTAATTTTACTTAGCATTTATAATTTATTTTCTTTTTATTCAAAATTTTCTTTATTCTTTCAGATGATCGTTTTGGATATAAATTCTTTGTGTATGATCGTCTTTTGTTTAATGTTACATTGGTAGCGCCGCGTTCATAAATGTTCAGGAGCAAACGCAATTACTCGTATCTTGAGCATTTTTTATTTGGTTAACATGCGCTTCTCGTAAATTGTCCTTGAACTTAATAAGATATACATACATATAAAGAAATTTCTTTGAATTTCCCTTTATAAAATATTTCTTCCCCTTTTTTATATTTATGACATAATGTATAATTTTCTTTATGTTTTTCTTCTTTCAAAATGTCTAATTTAGTTCTAGGTTTAAAATTTAATATTAAACTAGCTGGAGTTTCGAGCGTTGTCGTACTTGGTGTATTCCTGTATTTAATTAAAAAATTATCCACCCTTTGCTGCGGCGAAAGTCGTTTTGTCTTTTTGTCAATATATCACTTTTTAAAATTATTTTTTACCACTTGGACTAACCTTTAGGCTTGTCCATTGGATTGTGGATAGTAGGCTGGTGATTTTAAATCTTCAATACAATGTAGTTCACAAAAATGTTTGTTATCATACAAATTAAATGGCGGACCATTGTCTGTAACGCATTTTAATGAAAGGTCATAAGTTTCATTATTTGTTCTTAACTTTTGAATTAGTGAATTTGCGTTAGTGTTTCTCATGATGTAAACATCAACAAACTTACTATAGCTATCTACGATTATAAGGTATGTTTGTCCTTCAAAGAAAAAAAAATCTAAATGAATTCTTTCGTAGGGAAAACTAGATTTTGGCCATTCTTGTAATTTATGTTTTGAAAAGTGATTCCCTGTTACTACACAAGTTTCACAAGTATTTACATAATTTTCTATGTTTTCATCAACTTTAGGCCACCAAACCAAAGAACGAGCTAGTTCCTTCATGCGAACTATCCCAACATGGCCTTCATGCAATAATTTTAAGATTTATTTTATCAAAGAAAAATGTACTACAATTCAAATGCCATAAAAAATTACCCCCTTTTCTAACTCAACTTCAAATGTGGACTTTCCTGGTCTAAAACCACATTGATAAGGACATATCAGGTTGTTGACGATGGTCCTTAGACGTTCACATAATACGGCAGGGAAGATTTTATAGTCGATGTTAAGTAGACTGATTCCTCCATATTTGGTGCAGTTTAGAGGGTCTCCTTTTTTCAGAACAGGACAAACAATACTAAGGTTCCATTTATCGGGGATGCTTTTTTCCAACCATATCTTACAGATAAGTTAGTGCATGCTCCTAACCAACTTATCTCCAGCTGCTTTAAAGCGCTGGTCATTCAAGCCATCTGGTCCAGCGGCTTTATTAGACATCAGCTTAGATATGGTAATCTTCACTTCGTCTAAGTCGGGATTACGGGATTGTTGGCTTTCGTCGTCTTTGTTGAATAGATAATCCTTCCTGACAGCAGAATTTTGTTCGTCGTCACCGTTGTACAGTCTGCAGAAGTGGTCCTTCCATACCCTTAGTATTGACTGCTGTTCCACTATGATTTTTCCACTTTCGTCTTTGCAGCCTTCGGTTCTAGGTTTATGTACCTGTGAATTTCGTTTCAACTTTTCATAAAACTTTCGAACTTCATTCCTGCTTTTAAACTTCTCAACATCTTCGACCGCGCTCTCTATTTCCTTCTGAGAAGTCGGCGTTCCTCTCACCTCTTCTGCTCTTAGAGCTCATGAGCAGCTCTCGTCCTTTTATGCAGCGCCGCTTTGCGTGCCTGTTGTTTGGCTGCATTTGCCTGCCTGAATTCCTCATCAAATCTTGTTGGTGGCTGCTTGAAACCCAGCACATCAGAGGCGGCTTCTCTGATTGCATCCTGGCAATATTGCCACTGGTTTTCGATACATTGTGTTAGCGGCAGAGAATTTAAAGAGAGGTTACTTGTAACACTAATCTCACACTTTGTGGTGTAAGCATCACAACCAAAATCTTAAAATAAAAAAAAAAAAAAAAAAATGATATGGGATCGGTGTTGTAATGAAACATTTGTATCATTTGAGAACCACCGCTGCCGCAATGTATTATAACTCTCGTTATTTAATCATTATTTTCAAGAACAAGACTCTAGGACTCTTATGTATGAAATGCAAAACATGGAAACAGTAATATCAATTTTTCCAATCCCGCATCTATTTTTCCATGATCACTTATTTTAGAAGAACGTTTTAAAAAAAAATCCTTTTGTCATATCATGGACAAAATCAATAGTAAACTAAGGTGTATACTTACTTTCTTGTGTTTTGTTTCGTTTCAGACAATACCAGCTTCTTACCTTGCAGTCCTAAAGATTTTATGTGTCTTTATGAAAACAGAGGTAAGATTATTTAAAAACTTTCATTCTTACATAAAACAAATAAATAAACTTTTATATTTTGACGAATCTTTTAAGACGTTTTCGTCTCTGAGCGGCATCGATTCGAAGATGAATTTATTGATAACGATAACGTTCAAATGCTGTGCTCTTGCATGAATAGCTGTGATTCCTTAGTATTCAGTAGTTCAGTCATCACCTTCATTAAGCCGCCGTAATATTATGACTTCTATAATGCGAACATAAGATTGATTCAAAAACAAAACAAAAATTTTCCTTTAAGAGACTAATACATTTTTCCAAAGTTATTAAAGATTAAATAAAAACAAAAAATGAATGCTTAAATATTGGAAAATGTATTATTTCATAAAAAATTAAAATCAATAACATTTTTATTATAATACAGATATAATTTTGAATCAGTCTAATGGAGTTTATTTTATTAAAATACATTAAAAATAATTCGGTAATTTTATTTCAGAAACAGAACCGAAGTGCAAGTAATTAGTCTCGACGTATTCTATAACATGGATTACATGCCTAAATATTTGACAATTTTATCCTATACTTATGTCGAATTAATTGGTAAGTCTAAGTAACAATCATTACAATCCAATTACAAATGTATCTGAACTATAAATCCTTAAATCGCAACACGCACTATATACTCTATCCACATATCATCCTTGTTTTCTTTGAAAATCATGTGATAAATTTGAATTTCCAGGAAACTTTGGGGGAATCATAGGATTATTCCTGGGAGCATCGTTGTTAAGTGCTGTTGAATTTATTTACTATTTTACAATCGGCTTTGCAGTCTATGTACGAAAAGTGAAAATACGAAGAAATAGAATACAAATTAAAAAGGCTAATTTCAAGGTTGTAAAGCCAAAAAATCAAGAGGGGAATGTACCAGATTCCAAGAAAATTGTACGACAGAGGTTTTGAAAGGAATATTCGGTAAACACATTAATCGAGCATAAAACCAGATAAATGAAAACACATATCACTTACAATTAAATAAAAGGATTAATTCTTCATTATCTTTTTTTATTTTCATATATTTAGGAGAATGTATTTCAATAAATATTATATTAATACCTAAAAAAGGGATTTTTTCTAAAATGTATTAAAAATTACAGATAATTTGAAGATCCACAATATATTCGATAACTATGAAATATTTACACAATAAATTATTTTCCAAAAAGGTTAAAATATTTAAATTTTTTGTATTTTTGTTCTTCTTCAAAGAATTAAAATAGTGGAAACAGCAAACATACAAAATATTTATTACGAAATTTACTCAATTTAATAAAACTTAAAGTTAAAACAAAAAACGTACACGTAAAGTTTTCATTCATTTTTTTTGAATTGTAAGTCAAAGAACTTCGAGACGTATGAAATCAATATTTTAAAGTGTTAACAATTGTATGTCCCGATATTTGAGAATATATATTTTTGTGATTCTTCTGAAAAAAAAATTGTCAGTTGGAAAAACTATAATTAATTATTTAATAAATAAATAAATTAGGTGGCGCAACCGTCCTTAGAGAACCATGGTCTAGATACTTATATTCAAGTCCCATTGAGAAGTGACCTGGCTTAAGGAGGTGGGTATCCGGAGTAAATATACTCTCAACTACTTTTATTTATTTGATGTTGGTGTCACATAAAAGGTAATTTAAATCTTGTTCGAACGATATAGGGTTGCCTTACCAAAATCTTGCAAAGCCCTGTTGCATTTGAAATGCTAAGCCCTTGGTAAGTGTATAATATTGTGGCGAAAAGCGATACTACAAACAAACAGATCTATTTGTCAGTATCTCTTTGTCAGTGTCTATTCGTCAGCACTTGTCAGCCTAACTGACAGCGAGAGAGAAACGTCATTCTGGTTTTGGATTGCAGTCAGCATGGTTTTCTTTAGGTTAGGCGATTTTTTATAATTAAGAATATAAAGTTTTTAGTTAATTTGCAACATTTGGTGCCAGGTGTGGGGTTTCTCATAAAAATTCATGAAAATTAATAGCCCACCATTGAGTAATAACAACGAAAATTCCATGATCTTGACGGCTATCCATAACATTGGAAATAGCCTGGACGAATTATAAGTCAACTTTACTAGACGAGTATTAGATTTGGAAAGCACTCAATGCAACAACTTTTGCAAATCGTGTCTGTGCGGATAGTGGCATCCAACCATCTGTGCTTTCAAATGAAAATACGTCAACTCAGAATCTAGGTCCATTGTCGCAAGATTCAACTGCTATCCAACCAACCAGCCAGCATTGGGTGAAAACTACTGTACATCGACCTCTTCATTCCAAGTTTCTTCGTGGAAAGATAATGAGACGCATTTACGCATGGTCTCCAAAGCGATTGAATGGTCCGATATGCAATCTGCCATTTTTAGAGACTAAGCTCTATCTTATGTGGGGGCATTAGAAAGTGAAACTCTTCCGCCATGCAGTCTGCAAATGCATACGCAATATTCCGAACCCGATATCAAAAGAACGGTGAAAAACTTATTGAATTCGCAAACGATGTCCAACGATTGGCTCAACAAGTCTACCCGTCTTTAAAAAGAGAGGTCCACGACAGTTTATGCATTCAACAATTTCTAGATGGCATTTCCATAGTGAAGTTTAGTGTCGAGTATGTGAAAGTGAACTTAAATTACTGCACGATGCCTTGGAGATTGTACTTAAAATTGAATCAAATCGTTTTGCCACCAAAGTCGCACGACGATCTGCAAATATTTTACTTGCCCAATTTGAAGAAAGGGAAAGTTCGGGAATCGGAAATTTGTCAGCTTAATCGGGCCACCGCTAACAAATACACTAATTTGGCTCCGAACGTCCTTAGCTGCTCGGTCGACAAAACGAACACCCGAGAAATAAACCTTCCTCTTGATTCAACACGCTATTCGGGCAATGTTAAATGGTATAGCTTCGTAAAAAAATATGGCTTTATCGATTGACCTTCACTAAAAAGAAAACTTTATTTTCAAGGTGACCCATTTACCTTTGACGCCGCCGGATATACAGGGTGGTGATCATTTTGAATTCGAAGTAATCGCTGCCAGGCAATTTAAATCCGCAAAGCTCATAATGATATAGGACCAGACTTTAAAACCTATCAGAATCATCCACAGATGGAAAATTTAAACTATACAGCTAGCTGGCTCCGAGGGACAGGAGTCAGCCGTGAACCTAGTCCCTGTTATAAATTCTGCTAGCTTAAACCACAAAGTTTTCTATATATGTCCAAGGTTGTATCGAGACTTACCCATGTCATATGGTCGTGGATACTGGCGCTTTTCATACAGTTGACCATCCAAAAGTGCTCTCACCTATACAACTTTTGAAGCTTAAGCCATCCTTGTCTTTCATCAAGGGCATAGCGGGACAGCTTAATCTAAAACAAGGATCCATTGAGGTTTTGTTTCAAATCGAACCTTTTGCAATATAGATGAATGTTATTGTTGCTGACATACACCAAGATTGTATACTTGGAGTTAACTTTCTTGGTTCGTTTCGATACTTGGTGGATTTGGAACCCAAAGTACTTCGCTTGCAGAACATTAATATATTCCGCTTCAGGGTGATCTTTGCCAAAATGAATTTGACCCGCAGTTCAAACTTTTGACCAACACAGCAGAAGTTAACGATCTTAGTCTTTGCTTATCAGCTTCTTTATCTGCTGCTCAAACTATAAAAGCTGATGATTTTCTGGGCTTTGTGAATCCAATGTTATGCCATTTGGGATATGTAATGGCCCTGCTAATGTAAACCATTCTGGATGGTTTGTTTGGTATTTGTAAGGTTTATTTGGACGACCTGGTGGTTCACGGAAAAACATTCGAGAAACTCCTTCAAACCCTATAAACAGTTTGTCAACGTCTAGTAAAAGCCGGGTTGAAAGTTGCTCCACAAAAATGGAACCTTTTCTGTAACGAAGTTTTATTTCTGGGTCATTTTGTTTCAGATCTTGGTATTTCTCCAGATCAAGCTTAGAAAGAGGCCGTTTCTAGTTGGCCAGCTCCAAAGTGTAAAAATGAAGTACAAACATTTTTGGGTTTCGCTGCCTACTACAAGAGATTTGTTCGCTCATTCTCAGAGATTGTTAAGCCCCTTACTTGGTTGACGGAGAAAAATCAACTCTTCTCCTGGACTCTCGAGTGCGAACAGGCTTTCCAAAAAATAAAATCAAGTTTAGTCAGCGCTCCAACATTGACGTTACCAGAAGAAACAGATGTGTTTGTGTTAGATACGGATGCTAGTAAATAAATTTGCATGTGGGGCTTTCGAAGATGGTCGATGGAGTGAAGGAGCCTATAGAATTTTTTAGCAAGACCTTTTCAAAACCAGAGATAAACTATTGCGTGACTAGAAAGAAGCTCCTTGCAGTAATAAAAGCCGTCAAACACTTCAAGCCGTATTTGTTGGGACGTCACTTTACATTACGAATTGAACCTGAACCTGGTCAGTTAGCTCGATGGTTGGAGCAATTAGCTGAGTATGACTATACTGTTACACATAGACTGGAAAAGAACCACGGAAACGCTGATGCTTTGCCTAGGAGGCCTTGTCTCCAACAATCATGTCGACATTGTGATTGCAAGGAACAACGTGATCTCGCTATAGTATCAAATCTGGCTATCGTAGATGACACGCCAACAGTCAACTGAAAACTGTCAAAAATTGGAAACCACTTTCAGCTAACGAATGTGGCATATCAAGCTGTCGTACCCAAGCAGCTCCAACAACCAATTCTAGCAATGGTCCTCGATAGCCCTTCTGGAGGTCACGTTGGAACGGCTAATACCCTAAACAAACTTCAGAGATCATTTTATTGGATTGGCTCCTCAGAAGATGTGTGAATATATGGTGTAAGTGTTGCAAGGTTTGTCAAGCGGGAAAAAAACTGAGTCCTCGACGAGTAGCACAGTCGATCAAATATTCACGGAAGATCCTGGAAAAAACCCAAGAACATCAAATCGGCACCCGCCATCTTTTCATCGATTTTAAGAGCCATGTCTAGTTTTGACATTCATGCTTCGTCTTCGTTTTTTTGTGCTGGGTGATTAGAATTCGCACTGCTTCACCATCGACAGACGTAACTTTGGAGTAGATAAGGACTTATGTCTACAATGGTCTCCACTCTCCACTATGAATTTTGAAAAGATTGAACGACAAGCTGTAATGGATACACGGCGAGCGACGTAGACTTAGCAAAAAGGCTAAAATTCCAATGAGGTTTCCATGCCCGGTCCAGAAAGTCTTCGAATCCTCGTACACACTACAGTGTAGTTGAAGAAGATAACAGATGTGGTGGCAAGCACGAGAAGATAGTGCCCTCACCCAAATTAGAGTGTTTTAGCGACATCTAGCTCGGATCAATATAGGTGCAGAAGTTTGTTGGAAGAGACTCTAGTTCATTGAATAGCGCCACCTTCAGTAAGTGAGCAAGTAAGAAGGGTAAAACTTATTTTTTAAATAAACATTTAAGTTCTGCAAAAAAATTTGAAAATCGAGAAAAAGTTTTATTTGTTATTATTAAAGGAGTTTCGAAATTCAATACCCGTGGCATAGTGGTTAGTGCATTGGAATGTCATGCAAGAGGTCTTGGGTTCGGACTGTTGCGCCACCTTTTAAATTTCGAAATATCTTCTTTAAATTAATTATATAAACATAATAAGATGGTCTCATTAAATGTAAGAATTTTACCAAATCTGGTCCAATATGTAGCTTCATAGAGACCGATAGTCACATAACTCCTTTGGAATTCTGCCAAAAATACTAAATATTTGTGGTTTTCTTTAATAATAATAATTCTTCCTTTTCTAATTTATTTCTTCCAGTCTTCTGTTCATTTATTGTCCATTACGGAAATTTAATAATTAAAAGCCATTGCTGTAATAGCACCTGATGACGTCCATTTATACGCTTTGGGAATTTAATGTACATGGATAAGACACTGTGACAATGAAAAATATTATATCTTTGACCTGGACCCCATTTGGCCATTTATAGTGAACCATTACAAAGTAAATTAAAAGATCAAAGAAGATAAATGAAATGTCATTAAATTTCATTATTTAGTCACACTTTCGGCGATATGACATCTTTAAGGTTCGTTTGCAAATTTAACCAACACCTGAAGATGAAGACAGATCTTATGTAATAAAATCTGGGTCTAAAAAATGTCTACATCTTCTTCTTCTCTGGCTTACTATAGTTAAAATCCTTTTTTTGTTAACCTATGCATATGCAGTCTAAAAACACAAAACAATAACCTCAATATCCTAAGTTACCATATAGCTTGACAGCATCAGCTCACGATATAATGTGAATAAATCCTGACGTGGACTATCGTATCTATACATCTGTCAATATCATTTCAGAGGGGAAAAATAAAACCCTACAGCAAATATCCTTCTACATAATAAGATAAACAAAAGTAAAATGTTACACAACATAACGTTTCTCGAATCCCATTTTCAAAAATACATTGAGTGCTAAGCAAATCAAAAGGACGACGAACAAAAATCCTTTAAAAGCATAACATATCGTTAAAATGTATACACAAATCGTTTCATCAAGCAACCCATAACCCCCCTCACACACACACTTAAAGAAGACAAAGAGAGGAAGGACAAAATAAAATAATATAAATATACAAAAAAAAAATCAATTACAATCCATTTATTCGTAATCGGATTTCAGAGTAATCCCTGGGTGCAGAAAGCCTGGCAGCAGGCAGCCGACAGCAGGACGAAGGACTCAGCAGGAGTGTCAGGGATAATAAAACACTTCGACGCAGATAACAACATTTTAACAAAACGACCTCACGCACTACTGGAATATATATTCAAGAACAAGATAATGCGATCGTGGACAGATAAACGAACCTGAGTCCTGGGAGCTTCGCACAATTCAATACCACCTATCAGCACAGCACCCCATCGTCCTTGTATCTCGTAAATGTATAGGACCTCACACCTATCCCGATGTGCCGCCACAAACCCGAATTTACCCATTCCGATATTACGTTTGTATTATTTGATGAAAGCGAGCGTGAGGCGATGGCGAATGCGAAAGCCGCCGCCGCCGCCTGCCCGTCACCATCGAAGCCGAATAAGGACGAGATGAGACACTTAATGTCCTCCTTAATACAATTGCCATTTCAATGATATATGATTGCTCAGTATTATGTGAAATTCAATTTACACAGCTCGTTAGTGAATAAGCGACAACGCCAGACAGTGTCGATGCCATTGCCACTGCCAAAGCCTCCACCGGTCTCCGCCGTCGCCGCCGCCCGTGTTGTTGCCTATCACGCGTACATAATAGCTTTATTTCACTCGAGGGAAATATGTGTAACAGTCATTGACACTGCTATTATGTGTGCCTAGCATGTTACGAGTGTGTCCTTTTTGTTGAAGGGATAGGGAATCCCTGTAACTTTTGTAATTCGGTGAATTGGAAATACATATGCGTAATTCAGGACATCTCTGTGATTGTACTTTCCTTTTTTTTGGTTTAAAATGAGAACTATTAGTCCTTCCTTTAGATTAAAAACAAGAATAATCACTGGACATTATGCGTATTCAGTACAATCCAATTATGTTTAAAAATGAAACAATTACAGTACAGGGTGGTGATTAATAATCGAGTAGTGCTGAAGACAAATATAAATTCACATAATTGGAGTCTGAACACTTCCACGGACACTTTTGCAATTAAATTTAAAAACTCGTGAAAATGTATGCATCAGGATGTCTCTGCATATTTATTTCAATGTAAACGGAAGTCACCGGTTGTTTGAGGATACAAAAAATGCAGAATTTGTGCAAAAGATGTGAGAGAATGCAGGAGGATGATTGAGAATAAACGCAGATTAAAAAGCCCGAAGTACAATGATTGAGGATGAATGAGGACGAATGAAGATGAATAATGATAAATGAGGATGAATGAGGATGAATGACGATGAATGACGATGCATGAGGATGAATGAGGATGAATAATGAGGAATTAGGATGAATGAGGATGAATGAGGATAAATGAGGATGAATAATGAGGAATTAGGATGAATGAGGATGAATGAGGATGAATGAGGATGAATGAAGATGAATGAGGATGAATGAGGATGAATGAGGATGAATGAGGAAGAATGAGGATGAATGAGGATAAATGAGGATGAATAAGGATGAATGAGAATGAATGAGGATGAATGAGGATGAATGAGGATGAATGAGTATGAATGAGAATGAATGAGGATGAATGCGGATGAATGCGGATGAATGCCGATGAATGCGGATGAATGAGGACGAATGAAGATGAATGAGGATAATTGACGATGAATGAGAATAAATGAGGATGAATTATTTTGAATGAAGAATGATACTTGCGAAGTTACTTGAAAATTAACAAATTGCGTGAAATTAAGTAACAATACTTGTAAATACGAACATAAGATCATGCTTTAGGTTATGTGGAAGAATATGTGAGTCTGCAAAAAGTCATAAATGCTGACACTGCAACTTTTAAGTGAAAGTTGACATCATCCTCTATTGACAATTTCCTTAAGCTTTAATGCATTAAATTAAGATACAGCCTCAAATTATATTGAATTTAACTTCAAAAAATATAATTTCAATCAACTCTGTACTGATTTAATGATTTAGACTGGGGTAGAATATTTTCATATTTAAACTTAGATGATATGGTTTTAAATGTTTTTAAAATAGTATTTAATTGTTTTCTAGAACTTTTTTTAAAACTCTGAGATAACAGTCTACCATGGTTTGTACTGAATTCTAAAAGCTTAAAAAATTAAAAGAATAATGCTTGATTAAAATTTAGCCAGTCAAGTATTTATGTTGATTACCTCTACCTAGAAATCAGAAATTAGTTTCTCAACTATTCTAGTTGTTTTAGTGTTTGTTGCAAATACTGTACTTAAGTTAAGGTGTGAATCCCCAAAATTTATGGAATTATGTTGACTGTACACGAACATTTTACGGGTATCTTCAAACATGAGAAACCTATAAATAGTAATCAAGTCCAAATCCTAAAGTGTTATGTTTGTTGATTTTAGTAAAGGTGCCTATGAAGCCTCGTATTTTCGTAATTAGCTCATATAAATTCAGCAAAGTTCTAAAACTTGACTAAAACCTAAATCCTGGTCCTGGCGGTATGCCATCATTCATGCTTTAAAATGTGTCAAACATCTTTTATATCCATCGCTTATGCTGTTTAAATAGTTATTTAAATGTTCCCATTTTCAAGTCTAAAGAATCTTATCTGTAATTACCGTCCTATAAAAAAAATTGTCTCTCATCCCAATACTGTATGAATCCTTTAATTATTCCTCTATTTCAACATTTGTAAAATTGTAATTGGATTTGTAAAAAAAAATGTACTTCTATTTACTAAACTTTTTATTGATGCTTTCAAGAAAAAAGAACAAATTGATTGTGCATTTCAATGATCTAGGAAAAAGAAGTAAGGTTGTCACGACTCCAGACAAAAAAGCGCGCCAAACAGTGACTTTTCTTGAATGTAATGGCCTCTCTTCAATAACTTTAGGATTCTCAGAATCCCAAGTACGACAATTTTGTTTATTAACATACCCACCGATTGGGAAAAATCGCCGTCCACCACCTGTTGTTCAAGCACCCATTCGACGTATCTACGACGTTGGCTTCAGTGTGAACTGGACTGGATGTAGGTGTAGTGTAGATCCAAATGCAAAATACGCTATAATGTGTAGTAAGACAGTCCTATTTCCTGAGAACGACGAAGAACACAGTCAGGTCTCCGGCAACACTTTCACTTACAGCAGCGAAACGATGATGCACAGGCCTAACAACATCTGTAACCAATCCAGTCTCTTCAAATTTCACAATTTTGCCAACTTCTTGCTTATTTGGACTATTATGTTAAAAATAATCTCCCCTTAAATCATAGTTTGTGGCTTTGGCCGAATCACCATTAATGTAGTAGGTTTTAACAATTTGTATGTGTTATGCGATAGTTAAGCAATCCATTTTCGTTAATGTCAGACTTTCAACTGAAAAGAAATATTGGTTTAACAGATGTCAATCGTTTGACTGATGTCAAAATCCAACCCTATTCTTTTAAAACCGCAAAGTGGATAACCCGTTATAATTTTGGCAACTTATTACTCCACTGATATTAATAGACTTGAAGGTGTTCAAAGAAGGTTCTAAAGGTTAAGTTTACTTTTTCTCCTATGGTCACATGGAGTAGCATTGCCTTCTTATGTTCCATCCTTTACTTATTGCCTAATGTTATAAACACTTATTAATTGTTACGTCAGTGGTAATATTTGGCACAATGTGTACTTCTGGCTATTTTGTTTATGCGTCGATTAGTATGAAAAAATGGTTTCCCATAAAAGGACCTGAGTAATCGATAATAACGCGTTCAAACGGAGTTTTGGCTGCTTCCCAGATGTGCGTTCTTACTTTCTTTGGGTTTGGCCATGTTGACTGGCATTTTATGCAGTCTTTCGAAATATTTTCAATGTCCAAATGAGCCGTGTGAAGCTCTTCAAGAACGCGTTTTCTTAAAGGTTTTGGAACATATACTCTCAGACCTCGAAACAAGCAGTTTTGCTGTAGGGTGAATTCAGCTTGTTCAATGCCAAATCTTTTATCTAGGCTTGTAAATTTACCAACCCTAAAACCTTCAATTAATTCCCCTATTCATCTTTTTCAGTAGCAGCTAGCATTAGCTAGCAGCTAGCAGATAAAGCATTGGCGTTTGAATTTTCAGAAGATTTTTTGTAGCGTATATCATATTCAAAAGACTGTACAAAAATTGCATAGTGTTGCATTGTGTCCTGGTCGCTAAAAGTGTTGGCAACCCTTTTCCAGGTGAATTTAAGTGAGAGCCTTATTGTCTGTAAACAGACAATAAGCCAAAAATGATCGAATATATTCTTCCCTATCGATCTGCGTATAACGTTGTTGAATTGGTAAAAGTGTTTGAGAAGCAAATTGTATTGGTCTTTCACTACCATCAGGAAAAATATGGCTCAATACAGCCCCAATACCAACTGGGCTCACATTGGTTGCCAGCACTAACGGCAACCTTGGATCGTAATGAACTAAAAATGTTTCCATTTGAATTTTTTAACGTACGGTTTCAAAAGCTTTGTCGCAACTACTATTCCATTAAAATAGAACATTGTTTTAAGTAAGTTGATAAGAGGATACAAGATCGCACTCAGGAATTCAAAAAATCTGCTATAACAATAAAACATCATCTTTATTTTTCGGCTTTGGAATTTCAGTTATTGCATCGACTTATGGATACCTTCGCAGTCGATCTTGTATTCACAATACTCAATTTCGCTAGCCGAAAACTCACATTTTTCAAAATTTACTCTCATGTTGTACTTGCTTAATCGTGATAAGACTTCTTCGAGACGCTGAAGATGAATAACATCGTTTGGAGCAGTTATCTTGATATCATCTGAGAAAACCGAAACGCAATCGATATCCTTGAGGATTTCCTCAATTATGTTTTGCCACTTTGCAGGACCGGACGCGACTCCATACATAAATCTAGTTGGCCTGTACAAACCCCTGTGAGTACTCAACGTAAGATGCTCACGATCATCGGGATAAACTTCTAATTGTAAGTACGCCTTACTAAGATCAATTTGAAAACATTTTTACCACCTGCCATTGCCGCAAACAATTCTTCTATTGTTGGCAAGGGGTGTTCTTGAACAAAAATTTGCGGATTTAAAGAGATTTTATAATCTCCGCATATTCGAACTTTACCACCCTGTTTTCGAACGGGGACAATGGGAGTAGCCCATCTTGATGTTTCAAACTTTTCAATTATGCCATTTTTTTCTAATTCGTAAAATTCTTTTTCGACTGCATCTCGCAAAGCGAAAGGCATTTTTCTTGCCTTAATAAAGACAGGTTTTGCAACAGCACGTAAAGGAATGCGAGCTTGAACATTATTTATTATGCCCATTGAGTTTTCAAAAACTGAAAAATACTTTTGTTTGAGCTTTTCCATTTGAACAGACATAGTGTCATTAATAGACGAAACCTCTTGAGGTTTTTCACGAGAAAAGAATTTATTCCAATCTATTTTAATGCTACCACATTACGGCAGATCCTGGAAAAAACTCAAGAGCACCAAATCGACACCCACCATCTTTTCATCGATTTCAAGGCCGCATATGATAGCATCTACAGGGACGAGCTGTATAGAGCCATGTCTAGTTTTGGCATCCCTGCCAAACTCGTCCGTTTGTGCAGGATGACCATGGAGCATGCTGCTCCATAAAGGTTGGAAACAACTTAACAGAACCTTTTGATGTCAAAAAAGGTTTTAGACAAGGTGATGCGCTCACACGTCAACACTAGAGGCACTATCTTTCAAAAGTCTGTCCAATTACTGGAATATTCTGATGGCAGTGACATAATCGGAAAAACTCAGCGTGATGTCAATGGGGCTTTTGTGAGTATTGAGGCAGAGGCGGCAAAAATGGGTTTAACGGTTAATGAGGGCAAAACAAAGTACATGAAAGAAAGGACATACAACACCGAAGTTTTGGTCAAAACGTCATTATCGACAGACGTAACTTTGAGGTAGTCGAGGACTTCGTCTACCTAGGCTCCGCTGTAAACGCAGAAAACAACACCAGCGCTGAGATCAAACGCAGAATAACACTTGCTAACCGCTGTTTCTTTGGACTTAGAAAGCAATTGAGTGGTAAAGTTCTCTCTCGAGGGACCAAAGTGTTGCTATATAAGACTCTTATCATCCCCGTCCTGCTATACGGTGCAGAAACATGGACCATGACAAAAGCGGATGAAAGCACCTTGGGTCGCTTCGAGAGAAAAGTTCTTCGTGTGATAAACGGTCTCGTATGCATCGAAGGGAAGTGGATGAGAAGATGGACCGACGAACTGTACGGGCTGTACAGCGACGTAGACTTAGCAAGAAGAGTAAAAGTCCAACGACTAAGATGGCTGGGTCACGTAGAGCACATGGAAACCAATGCTCCGGCCCGGAAAGTCTTCGAATCCGCACCCACAGGACAGCGCAGTAGAGGAAGACCGGTTATCAGGTTCCGCGCACAAGTGGAAGGTGACCTCACCCAACTTGGAGCGTGAAACTGGAGACATCTAGCTAGGGACCGAGCTAGATGGAGAAGTTTGTTGGGTGAGGCCCTAGTTCACACAGGACTGTAGCGCCACCTTAAGTAAGTAAGTAAGTATTTTAACGCTACGTATCCATTCGTGATCCAACAACGGATTTCGGTTCGACTCGACAAAGTATAGCTCAAGTTTACAATTGTTTTCAACGGACTTTACGTTAAACCTTGACATTTCTTTAACAGAACGAACACGCACAAAGAAGAACCCCAACACTTTAATTATTGTACCACAATAACTTACCAGTTTTGTGTCTGGTGTATTTAATTTCTCACCTGGAACTTATTGTTACCGGAGAACCACAGTCAATTTTGAAACCTAGGATAGAAGAATTTACATTTAGTTCAATAAAAAGTTTATTTCTTAAGTGATTAAGTGATTCTAAATTAAAAATTTCTTCTACTGACTCTTCTCTAGTTTGATGATCTATATCTTTATAATTTGTGTTGTTTGATGCGTTAAAGCAAACTGCGCGTAAATGCCTTTTTATTTTGCAGAAAGGACACATAGTATTGCGATGGCGACACTTGTTGACATTGTGGTCTTTGTTTCCACAGCGACAGCAATACGATTTCTTTTTGTAATCAGCGGCTTTCACATCAGCTTTCGCTTGGGAGCCATAATTTTTCTAAAATTTATTTGTAGTTGAGAGAGCTGTCTCCAAATAATTGAAAAAATTGAAGTGTAGTGCTAATTTCCGTAGAGCGATGCAAAACTCTTCCCTCTGTGTATTTTTGCTTACGCAAGTGAAAACGATAGTTTTCCATTATTTCTATTGGAACTCAATCGAAGATCTCTGAGAGAATTGTGGTGATGTCGGCGTAGGCTTTGTCCTTGGGGTTTACAGGCGCTATTTTTTCGGAGAGAACATCGAATGTTTCTTGGCATATGTAGTCTAGGTGCAGGTGTATTCGGCTGTTCAGGTGTCTTCGGCTGTTCCAATTATCTCCATTGCGCCCTCGAACCTTTCAAACCATCTGGACCATTGTGTTTTATTTGTATCGAATTTCTCGAAAACTGAATAATCCGACATGATTTTGTTTTTAAGTTTTATTTGTTTCTTAAAAAAATATATTTTTTTTTTCTTGCAATCACGTATAGGTTAAGTTGAACGTTATGTAAAACAGTCTGTAGGTTAATTCGTGTGCAGATTGAACGTTCTTCTTGTATGTATGTTAATTTTGTTTTACTTTTTTCTTATGCGTTTTTTTTTAAATAATGTATGCAAATTACTGTAGTAATATTTAAATACAAAATTTTAAACATTTAAACGATTCTAATCGTCCTCGTGTAGCCACTAATGTGAAACACAACCTTATTCTTTTCTAGGCACACACTTTTTATTCTCTTCTTTTTAATCAGTAATGGATATCAACATATTTTTCATAAAGACTTTGGTCTTAGTCTTTCAAAGTTGAGTTTTTAAAAAAGAGTTAAAAAACAAATCGAATGATGACGTTTGCAAGGCTACCTAATAAGCAGAATTGTCGTATTTGAAGTTCCAAGAATCCAAAAATAACTGTGGATATCCGTTCTATTCTCATAATCTCAAATTTTGCTGTGATTTTTGAGCTGCATGTCTAATTTTACCTCACTTATTCAAGAAGACGCTGTGGTGCAATTATTATAGGGTTAATACATTGCTCTACCTCTATGATTAATAGAATCCAATGTTGAGGACCACGTTGATGTGGAACTACATGACACATAAACAACAACTCAATTGATCTGTAGAGTTTAGACGTTAATGATAAGGTTATTGTAAGTGCTCCATAATCGGTTTAAGACTTTGATGCAATTCATGAAGCTATGGAAGAATTCGCAAATTTGTCAATAGGCCATACAAATTTTATGAAAGTGATATGGTAATGCAACTGTAACTAGTGATTGTCTTTTTTTTAATATCGTTTTAAATTTTTAGTATAGTAAATCTTGGAATAAATTAGTATGCATTGGATTTTCTTAAAGTGTCTAATTTTTATTAAATATCAAAATGGAACCTCTCATTGGAAAATCTTGTATTGAACTGCGAGATGATACTTGCTAACTCAGAATCTGTATAAATGCTTTGGAGTGCATAATTATACAGTTTGAAAATTTGTACTTTTTTCAATTTAGTAAAGTGATTTCATTTGGACTTTCAGAGATTTAGGAGTCAAACGCTATGATTCAGTTTTTTTAAGCTTCCAGAAAAGAACATAATTTCGAAAGGTGGAGCTAGAAAACTTCTTTCAACTCGAAAAATCATTCTGCCTTGATGTTATATTGAGGTGGATATTATGACTTTAAAGTGTGTCAAAATAAACTGCCTTTTAAATCATATCTTTGGATCTATATTTTGCGATGATACCCTTAAACCAAAAGCTTAACAAAGCAAGATACAATGTTAAAGCTTCTCTATTCCATATCTGATCTTGATAGCTTCAAACAAATTGATTTATACTGTCGTATTTCATTCTTCTCTTCCATAAAACCCCAAGGACCTTGCATACCACTCACATATGGAAACAAAATAATATCCATTTCTATTCAATGCTCTACTGATGGGTTAGAATTCACGCCATCGTGCGTCGTCATCGTTGTTCGTCGTCCGTCGTCGTCTACTTCTTCAAGATCAACAATAACACGTTTCTCTATAGTCATCCAATGTGTGTTATATTTGTTCGTCCTTTGCTTGGGTATAGTTTAAGGTCCTTGCAAAATCACCCACCACAAAACATCCTTTAACCCGCATTCTACATACATATGTATGTATAGTTACATATAAGCTGTTGGCTTGGTAAGTGTTGGCAAATTCATTAGAATGGCGACCAAATGTCGACATGGGTAATCGTATAATAAAGTTTAGAACGTTTAAGCGTTTAGTATTCCAGACAGGAACTATTATGACCACCGCACGAATATCCCAACAGAACATTGAAAATAAGAGTCACCATTGTCTGATGACTCTGAAAACACAACTATACACGAGTACCAAGGACCATCACCATATTCACCAAATAAAGGACAAAGTTTCAACTTTGGAAAATCAGAACGAGGTCACCATATCATCAGCACCACGCTGGAACATCAACGAGGACTGCACGCATAGAAGGATGGACACATATATGGATGTACGTACTTACATAAAGTTTAACCTTTGTTTTGAAAATTTGCGCAATGGGCAAAGTCTTTGGTAGAAAGAGATATGTTCTAAAAATAGAAGATTTTCTATACAAAAATGAATTTAAAGATTTTTAAAATACAGCAATATACAGAGTATGAGTTAATAAAAAGGACATTTAAGTTAAAGAATGATAATAATGGAATAATAGTTATAAATTAATTTAAATTAGTTTTTCATAACTAAGTTCACAGGATAAGCCATTTCCAGTAGCCAACATGCTACGGCGGAGGCGCGTGCTGCAGCAGGAAGAAATTCCTTTTAATTTGGAGTTTTTGGTGAGCTTAACTGTTACGAGTTCTGGGATGTGATTCTGGGAGGATTTACTACTCTTTTAGGAGTTATCAAGAATTAAAATCCACTCTACATGAATAATTTACTGGAACTGCTTTTAAATTTCAAGAACAATACATCAAGAGTCAAGGATGATATAAACTCATATAATTTCCAAAAAGTCCTTAACAATCTTTTCAGTTTTAATTTTACACGAATTTTTAATGAATTTGAATACGATGATGCATTCATTTTTCATGGCTTGGTGGTTTGGCGTTCTTTTTATTTTAAGTTTAAATAGTTTTTAAATCGCTGTTTCCAAGAAAATAGAATTGAATATAGTTTCAGTAGAATTATGGCAGTTTACTCTTTATTTAAGTGTCTTTACGTTTATAACTTATACTTGCTTGATACTCAGGAAATTTTTTGAATTTATTATATTTCTCATCTCTTATAACTGATAATTGCACATTAGTTTAAATGAAGCTTGCAGATAATTTATGTTGTATTGTAATAAGTCAAATGTCATGAAAAGCTGTTTTATGTCGAAATAGTTCAGACGTTAAATTAATCTTGTTAACATTAACATTTAAAACTTCTTTCTCTCTTTTATTAAGAATTTCGCATTCAAATAAGTTTAAATAGTGAAAGTTCGTTAAAAAAAAATAAGGCTACCAAGCTTAAACAGACCTTTTAATTGGTATTCCCTACTTAAGACTACACCATTCCATTCACTGCTCTTACAAGAATTATTGGACAGATTTCATATGGACTACGCAATTGGCTAAAACTTAAAGGTGCCTTTGCATGATTGTACTGTAGCAGCAATTTGTTGAGAGATAGTAAGATGTTACCATTGTTAAAAAATTAGGTTAATCATCTTTAAAACTTACTAAACTGTTCAACATGGATCTTAAGATTTAATTAAATCATTTAATATTTTGTATCTTTATCGGTTTTCAAGATATTCAGTTTTTATAAATTCTTAGATTCTTTGTTGTGGGTTTTAATAATCTGAAGGGTTTTTCAATAGGGACTGGTAGATGTTGAAATAGAATAAGACAAGCTGTGGGTGGGGTATTAACTCAATTATTTTTAATTGGCATATATTCCATAAAGTGTGGAATAAGACATCATTCAAAGGCCCGTCTTGGCTGGCATGGTTCTGAGTAGTCCAATTTCCAATGACTATTCTGCATAGAATAGATCCGGCTGAATTTATGACTGATGGCCTGTGTTCACCTTTAGGACATTAGTCGATTGTGGTTTATTTGCATAGACTTGCGACTTCAGGAAAACCCACAGGAAAAAGTCTAGCGGGGTCAAATCGCATGACCTTGATGACAAATTCACATCACCCCGTCGAGAGACAACCTTCCCCTAAAATCGTTCATGCGAAATTTCGATCGCGGCGTTTGCCTGCTGATACCACCTGACGTCTTATTTCATTGTCCAAAGGCGCATCATTCACACGTGTTTCATTTATCGTAGCCCAAGTATGGATAGCAATTTGACTTCTAACGAATTCGATGCGCTGCCCGACTCTATCCAGAGAATTGTATCCCATTTTCCGCACAGTGAGATCGTTGTTACGGGTGATTCTTCGTGGCTGCGCTATTCTGGTCAGACAACATCCAAAGGAAGGTGTGTCGAGATTTTTGATGAGTTGAACTATCTAACTCATTTTGTTGACAAGACAACTCGGATTCCTTACGTTGCAGGTCAGTCCGCCAACACTCCGGACTTGTTTCTTGCCTCTGAACCTAATTAATATGCGTTAGTGTATTATCACCTCAAGACACATCAGAAATTGTGTCATATCTGCTAATTTTTCATGCCAAAAAACCCCAATTAAAGAGAAATACCCTATGACAACCATATGGCAATTTGAGAAAGTCAACTGGAACGGTCTCAACGATTTTTTCAGGAACTTTAACTGGTCACTATGCTTCCTCGATAGTGACGTGGATTGTTTTAAAAATAAAAAAGAGGCTGGGATGCGACCCACACTGATAACTTCCCATCCCGTCTGTCGATTTGTCTTGCTTAAAAGTTTGTCTTTATGTACTCGTATCAATTTTTACCAAATTTGCGTACTCTTTTTGTAGATTTTATTTTATATGAAAAAAGGGACTGTTGAATTTTTATATAAAAATTACGAATATCGAAAACAATATTTTCTGTGAAATAAAATAAGTTTCAAGTCAATATTTTTAAGTTTTGAAAAGCTATTTGAGCTGAAAGTAAATTTTTACCAACTTTTATAAATTATTTTTTTTAGGTTTTTATTTTTTGTAAAAAACTGTCAATTCGATTTTTTTCAAACTTTAATTGTATGTTGACAACAAGATTTTTTGAAAGATAAAAGATAACTAAAGCCAATATCTCAAAGTTTTGAAAAGATATTTGAGTCGAAAATCAATTTTTACCAATTTTTATAATTTTTTTTTAGGTTTTTATTTTTTGTTAAAAAACTGTCAATTCGATTTTGTTCAAACTTTAACTGAATGTTGACAGCAAGATTTTTTGAAAGATAAAAGTAAATAAAAGCCAATATCTCAAAGTTTTGAAAAGATATTTGAGTCGAAAAACATTTTTTACCAAGTTTTATAAATTTTTTTTTTAGGTTTTTATTTTTTGTAAAAAAAACTGTCAATTCGATTTTTCTCAAAATTTTTCAGAATGTTGAAAATAATATTTCTTATAAGCTAAAATATAATTGAAGCCTTAATTTCAAGTTTTTGAAAAGATATTTGAATCGATATTCAATTTTTACGAACCTAGAGTAATGTTTTTTTTTAGATTTTTATTTTTTATAAAAAAACTGTCAATTAGATTTTTCTCAAAATTTTATCAGATGTCAAAAACATTATTCTTCGTTGCACAAAATTGTTTTAGAGATAAAATCATATTTCAGTCGTAAAATTTTGGAGGTGACAAATTTTTTTTTTCAGTTTTATTGATTTAAAAAAAAAACCGTTATATTGATTTTTTTCAAAAAATATACGTGTTTGGTATCACGTTACAATCTATTATATAAAATTTAATTCAAGTCTCTAGCGTTTTTGGTTCGTAAGATATTTAGGGTTAACCAAAATTTTCACCTTTTTTTCAAACTGCTATAGTAAAAAAACCACCCACGCAATTTTCTTGAGAGCCCTTTCTGCATCTTTCTGCCTTATTATCTGTATATCAAAATTTATTTGAAGTCGATATCTCTTCTGGTTCTTGAGCTATGGACGACGAAAAAAACGTCGCGAACGTACGGACGTACGGACGTACGGACGTACAAACGTACGTACACACGCACGCACAGACATCTTTCTAAAAATCTTTTATTTCGACTCTAGGGACCTTGAAACGTCGAGAAATGTAAAAATTTTCAATTTGACAAATCGGACCCATTACAATAACTTCCTATGGGAAGTTAATAAAAAAAGAAAGACTTGTAACGGACATATTCGACGAATTAAATTTTTGCATGACCAGAAATTACGGAAAACAATACTGCAAAGTCCCAAGGCATCAATAATTTCTGGTAATTTTCGCCAGTTCCTACGCTCGTTTCTAATGATATCCTTTTGTTAGCTCGATTGATAAAGCCAATTTGCTTGCAGCACAGTTTGTTGTTAATTTGATGCTGACAATGAGTGACATCACTTCTCCTGAACTTGAAAGCGTAAACTATTCTTTCGTACTGTTAAGGCCCAACTATAATAGGCAAACATAAGCTTATGTCAAAAAACCAACGAAAATTCACTTAAGTTTGCAAAATTACTGCATAGCCATAATGCAATTTTGCTCACGTATCTACATGTCAGATTTTACTTATGCGGCGAGCAACTGGATCGCTCTTGCTTAAGTGTGCTTAAGTTAACGAAACTGAGAAAAATTGAACGAAACGGAGCTAGACTCCATTATGTTCACTCGTATAGAGATTCTTTGTATTCGCACGTTTACTTATGCGCGCATATGCTAGCTTATGTCTATTATAGTTGGACCTTTACAGTTCCTAGAGTACTAAAAGATCTTGACATTGACAAATACGCTGGCCCGGAAGAGATGTTTTTCAACGATGGCAAAACCACTGCGTAGGCTTTCCCATATGTCCTATTTTACTGGTATCTTTCTAAGTGGATAGAAAACTGCGTTTGTCCATCATGTCCCTAAAAAAGGCTAATCATCCTCCCCCTCTAACTATTGCACTTACATCCCTCCTTTCCAAGATCATGTAAACGCTGATCAATTTTTAGCTTAAGAAATATCTTGAAGACTGTTAATCTCATTATTTATCTCACCGAACAGTGGATGAAATCTTTACATTTTCTTGGAGAAAGTAAGATTATTGCTTGATATTTCAAAAGCATTTGATAGAGTTCGGCACTAAGCTCTTTTATCGAAAATGCGTGCATTTTGTATTGATGAATCCCTTCTTCGTTGGGTTACAAATTACCTTTCGGACCGTTCAATTCAAGTAGTGTTGGACAGGTTTAAATCTAATATTCACAAAATAAACGCTGGTGTGCCCCAGGGCTACGTTTTGTCTCCGACTCTCTTCCTTATATTCATAAATGATCTTTATCTGAAACTTCTAACCCACTACATTGATTCGCCGACAACAGTACCATCTGCTTTTCATATTTGTTTTTAGATTCTGATCCTTGTTCTTCAGATGTGGTCTACCAACGGCAGCGTATGATAAGCTTATTTTATTAACTTCCCGTAGGAAGTTATTGTAATGGGTCCGATTTGTCAAATTGAAAATTTTGAAATTTCTCGACGTTTCAAGGTCCCTAGAGTCGAAATAAAAGATTTTTAGAAAGATGTCTGTGCGTGCGTGTGTACGTATGTTCGTACGTCCGTACGTCCGTACGTCTGTACGTCCGTACGTCCTTACGTTCGCGACATTTTTTTCGTCGTCCATAGCTCAAGAACCAGAAGTGATATCGACTTCAAATAAATTTTGTTATACAGATAATAAGGCAGAAAGATGCAGAAAGGGCTCTCAAGAAAATTGCGTGGGTGGTTTTTTTACCATAGCAGTTTAAAAAAAGGTGAAAATTTTAGTTAACCCTAAATATCTTACTAACCAAAAACGCTAGAGACTTGAATTAAATTTTATATAATAAACTGTAAAGTGATCTCAAAGAACTTTTTTTTTTGAAAAAAATCTATCTAACGGTTTTTTTTCTAAATCAAAAAAACTTAAAAAAAAAATTTGTCACCTCCTAAATTTAACGACTTACATATGATTTCATCTCCAAAACAATATTGAGCAACGGAGAATAATGTTTTTGAAATCTGATAAAATTTTGAGAAAAATCGAATTGACAGTTTTTTTTATAAAAAATAAAAATCTAAAAAAAAACATTACTCAAAATTCGTAAAAATTAAATATCGATTAAAATATCTTTTCAAACACTTGAAATTTAAGCTTCAAGCTTATTTTATCTTATAAGAAATATTGTTTTCAACATTCAGTAAAATTTTGAAAAAAATCGAATTGACAGTTTTTTTTATAAAAAAATTAAAAACCGAACAAAATTTAACAAAAGTTGGTAAAAATTGAATTTTGACTCAAATATCTTTTCAAAACTTTGAGATGGGGTGGCGCAACAGTCCGTTGTGAACCAGGGCCTAGTGACTTACAACTCTCAACCATTCCTGTGTGCGAGTAATGTTGTCAGGAATGGAGGGGACCTACAATTTTATGCCGAATCCGAACGGCTAGTTTGAGAAAGCACTTTTTTCATGACAAGAATTACTCTTGAAGGATTTGTCAATTCCTCGCAAGAGGCAGTACCCGCGAAAATTAATTTTTTTTTTTAAATTAAGGTGGCAAAGGCAGGGATTGAACCCTAGACCCCTTGCATGACAGTCCAACGCACTAACCATCATGCCACGGGTACTAAAACTTTGAGATATTGGCTTTAATTTACTTTTATCTTTCAAAAAATATTGTTATCAACATTCAGTAAAATTTTGAACAAAATCGAATTGACAGTTTTTTTATAAAAAATTAAAAACCGAACAAAATTTAACAAAAGTTGGTAAAAATTGAATATGGATTCAAATATCTTTTTTAAAAAACTTGAAAGTTAGACTTTAAACTTATTTTATATTATAAGAAATGTTGTTCTAAGCATTCTGAAAAATGTTGATAAAAATCGAATTGACAGTTTTTTTACAAAAAATAAAATCCTTAAAAAAAAATTATAAAAGTTGGTAAAAATTGATTTTCGACTCAAATATCTTTTCAAAACTATAAAATATTGGCTTCAAACTAATTTTATCTCATAGAAAATATTGTTTTCAACATTCGATAGAATTTTGAAGAAAATCGAATTGACGGTTTTTTACAAAAAATAAAACTCTAAAAAAAACAATACTAAAAAAAAATACTAGCATTTCAAAAATTAAAAATATTGGCTTCAAATTTATTTTATTTTACAGAAAATATTGTTTTCGATATTCAGTGATTTTTATATAAAAATCCAACAGTCCGTTTTTTCATTAAAAATAAAATCTATAAAAAATAGTACGCAAATTTGGTAAAATTGATACTAGTACATATAGACAAACTTTTAAGCAAGACAAATCGACAGACGGGATGGGAAGTTATCAGTGTGGGTCGCATCCCAGCCTCTTTTTAAATTCTGGTCTTGACAGCATAGTCCAATTTGGAATCAAAAACCGTGTAGCGTGTTCAATTTAATACTTCCAAAACTCAATACTGTCACAAAAGCGTAACCCCCAAAGCCACTATCCATAGGTATTACTTGCATCGAGGAGATTGTAAAACTATCAGTACTAGGTATGTGTATCACAAACCACTTGTTGTGGAGTGTTCACATAATTGACATCACCTAAAATGCTGCTAAGTTGTTTAGGTTTTCTCCGACGATGCAAGAAGATCTGGGGTCGAATCGACTAAGCTGATTGTTGATTGTTTACAGCACAATAATCGAATTTGATCTGTGCAAGGTGATTGAATTGATGAATTGATACCTAAAAAGCTATCACTAGAAAAATTTAATAGTTTCTTAGTAGAGCTACCAGACGCTTACAAAAACCGAATGTTAGTTTTTTTCAGTAACCCTTTTAGGTACAAAAAAACACATTCTTTTGACCGAAAAAGCTTACGATATTCGAAAAACCACAAGAAAAGTAAGAATGTTATTTAAATACAGCCAATTTGATACTTTTATTTAGATACTAGCTTTTTACCCGCGGCTTCACGCGCAGTGGAGAAATTTAATAAGTATGAGAGATAAAGGGTAAGGGTATAATAATAGAAATGAGTCAATACAATAACTAAATTTTATTGCTTGGCTGAGATCAAAATTTTTTTTAAAATTACTACAGACAATGAAGTTTCAACACCTTAATATATGCTTATTGAAATGCAACAACAAATGTTAAAATATATTGATTTCTAAAGAAAGAAGAGTCCACCACTGCCGGAGTCTATTTTACGTAAAACTTGATGGAAAACATGATTTTGCTCTGGAAGTAATTTAGGGACTATTCCTGCCACTTAATGTTGCAGTGCTATGAAATCATAATCTATCTCTCGTGCAGTTTCATTATCAAAATCATCCATATTGTCTCTTCGAGGGCTGGACATTTCTAAATCATCTAATTTTTTTCAGACCATCGTAAAAACCTTGTTTTCGATTATAATTAGCGTTTTATTGTAGACATGTTCATTGAAAGTAATGTCTGTATGTACTTGCTGCAGTTGATGTTAAATATCTTCAGCCATATATTCTTTGTACTTATTCCAAAGAGTTTGTGGGTTAGAAAGACCGCAAGAAGATAAAAGCGTAGCGTAAAGTTCCCTGATTTTATCTGGCGATCAGCATTGTACAGCTTCCTCCATAGTTTCATCGAAATGATTGTCATTTTCTAACAGTCGCCGAGCTTCACATGCTTCTCGGTAGGTTCGACATTCCTGAACATTGACAATTTTAAGTTCTGTAAAGCTAATTGGACCTCTAACATGATGCAACAACATGCGCAGACAAAAGCGTTCAAAATTCGTAACATGTACGGTATAGACTCGACCAAGAGCATCCGATGCTTTAACCCCAGGTTGGTTTCGAACAGGTGTACCATGAATACGACGACGCCATTCTTTTTTTGAACTGTTCCATGTATAATAACGGGGAACCTCAGAGTACAATAATATCTTGGCAAAAGTATCATTCTGACAAAGGTGAAAAAAGGCAGTCAGCGTGGTCTTAGGAGGAGATAAAATCCTGTCTTGAAAGGTATTTTCATCAAAAACGACACGCTGTCCGTTTTCTAAGTGTACTGCAAGATGTGTTACAGTGGGAATGCCAAAAGCCGCCATGCTGCTTCATTGCTACTGACATATCTTCCTGCTTGATAAGTTTGTATTTCATTGAGGGCCTGTACAGCACCTTTATTACGCAGATTGAAGATCGCCTGATGGCTTCCTTTATTGATAAAAATATATTTTATTGCACGCACAGAATTGCAAGCTTCAACATTAATGTGGGCGTTGAATAATTTACACAAAATCGGGGAATAGGGAACTACCCAGCTATTATCAAAGCTCTTTTATTTCCCCACTGCGAGTACGAATGTTAACTTGTTTACCACCATCAGTAGGCGCCCTACGTCTGTATAACGGATAACCCTTATCACTGTGAACTGTTTCTTTAATCATTTCTCGAGGATTCTTTTTTGAGCACTTGCCATTTTGCATGCAAGGTGACGCTGGATTGCGAGCTCCACAGGGACCGTGTATCATATTTTTAATAACCGTGTCATACAGATTTTTATCTTCTTCTGGATCTGGAATTTCATCGCAAATTATGTTGTCAATTTGATTAGGAATTAGCTTCTTCTTTAGCCAAATTAATATGTGCACATGTGGTAGACCTCGTTTCTGCCATTCAATAGAGTACATATGGCACTGGACGTCTCCAAATATTTTTCCTTTAATTAATTAATTATAATTAACTTTTGGATCTTTAATCGAAATACGCGGGCAACTATGTCATGTCGATCAGTGGCCTTTTGCCCAGACATAAGCTTTTGAGTTATATCCTGCCACGAAGGATTTTAGGTAAAAGTTAAGAAGTTAAGTTCGTACATAAGAAAATGCGTCTTGCGTGTACTCATGGAGACAACGGGTGCTGTTCACAAAAGTGTACGGCAAAATAACCATTTTGCCAATGTCGTTAGGTCTGATATTATTATTTAAAAGTTGACTTTTACGCAGAAGAAGGTTGAAGTCATGCTCTCGAAGCATCATGTAATACGCATAAAAGTCCATGCAGGAAACTTTTTTATTTGGAATTGGTTGTCCCGTTGTTGGATTAATGACTGAAATATTAAAATGATATCCAGATTCTCCTTTACTGAAAATTAATGGGTACTGCAAAGCATCATAGAATCTATGAGTGTCAGCTTGGGTCACCAGTAACCAAAACAGCAACTTCATTGACCAAAGGCGCATTATAACGCCTTTTATGTTCGCCACGTGGAGTTCGATCAGCATGAATGATAACTTTGTAGTTGTCTAAAGGCCAGTTGTATATCAAACTTTTAAAGATTTTTACCAAAACATTGTGACTGTGTAACTGTTTCTCTTTCTACTTCTTCAATAAATTGGCAACGACGATTTACTTCATTTTGTTCATCACCTATAAAGTAGACCTGCAGACATTTATGCTGATCATCTTCTTCTGGAAATAGTGATCCAATTTGATGATATATCTGTACTTGTACAGTAAAAGTTGGTGAAAACCCGGGCATTCTTATCACTTTATCAACTCCAAAGGATGTCATTTGAAAGCAAGAGTTATACTTTCTTATTTTTCTTAGAAATTGCTTTGAATCATTTGTAACATTTAATAATAAAGTTTTCAAAGGCTCTTCTAGTTCACCAAGTAATGGAAGTGAAACTTTACCACCGGAACAGCACATTCCAGCAGTTTCATCTTTCCACTTAAAAGCATCGCAGTACTGACATTACGCATGAAATTTCGGCGGCGCGTGATCTGCCTGTCTGCATTATGAATTCTTCTCGCCTGCGAATGCTCTGGTGTTTCTATTGGCTCTTCTAGTTGTCTGCAGTGCAGATTGTCTTTCTAAACGAACTCGTGCCTGAAGAGGCGTTTCAGCTGCTCTCAAAACTCTTTGTCGCTCAGCTTGTTCTTGTCTCCTCAGCCCTGCGTGAGCCGAAGTTTCTTGATTTCGTGCAATTTTTGCGGCACGGGCCCACGATGAATTTTTGGATAGACCAGATTTCCGCTTCCGAGGCATTTCTTTAAATAAAAGCAGAGTAAAAATTAACATCAGCGAGTAAGATCTAAAATAATTAAGTAACAGCTAACCAAAAAAAATACGGACAACCTCAAAAATGTGAATAGTATGTATGTAACGACAGAAGAAAATAACAATAAATATAGAAACAGTTGAAACTATATTCAATTGAATTAGATATTGTCGTCACCGTCGGTAATACAGTGGGTTGGTATTAAAGTATTCAGGGTTAGAACTTCATTACTATGGTGCTAGATGGCGTTGAAGTAGCTAAATTTGACGATATTTTGACAAACAATTTTCTTATTTTTCGCAAATTTCGTTTTATTTTTTTTAATAAAAAGTATCCTATGTTACTTCTAATACCTTCAATAGTGTATGTGCAAAGTTTCATGGTGATCGTTTAAGTAGTTTTTGCGTGAAAGCGTAACAAACAAACATTCGCATTTATAATATTAGTATTATTTTATTGTAATCATTTTAAAATTTCACAGTAAATTATGACAGTTTTGTTCTGAAATTGTTCAATCGAATTGAATGGAATTGAATCAGCGTATACAGACGGGAAAGTTGGTGATAGTCAATTTGACTATAAAAAATTGACTATTACCTTAGCCGATTCCACCCCTGGTTATTATTTACAAAGCTTTTATTCGTCCAAATCTAGAGTATAACTCTCATATTTGGGCTGAAGCCTCAATAACGTACTTAAGTCTTCTGGATAGAATTGAAAAACGAGCTCTAAAAATGATAGGAGATCGTTCTCTCACCAAGACATTTGCTTCTCTTGAACACCGCCGCAAGGTCTCATGCCTGACATTGTTTTGTCGTAATTTTTATAAACAATGATATAGCGAAATAGCATTCGTCTCCTTAAACAATTCAACCGTAATACCCGTACAATTTGAAATGCCCATCAATTTACCCTTGATCCCAATTTCAGACGTACTGTTAAGTACAAAGATTCTTTCTTTTATTTTTATTTGGGTTGAATTGTTTTTTCACATTTAAATGTTATTATCTGCAATAAAACTATTTTAAGTTGATATCGGAGATATTGAATAGGAACAAATTGAGGAGTTAGAATGTGCGAACTCAAAAACACACTTCATCTGTATTAACAATTTGATGTTAGTTAAGTAACTTCCCCTAAGTTCAATAATTTACATTTTTAGATGTTATCCAATTAGAATGAGGGTGAAGTGTAAGTCTTCATTTATTGAAACCACATCATTATTTTTCGCAGCATAAGGTCGACTTATAATGAGTTGCACATCATCTTAATGAAAATGAATCATGCAGTTTTTAAAAATATGTGGCAGCTCATTTACATATAGTGAAAAAACCATAGTTCCGAAAATAGATCCCTGAGACACTCCAGCATAGGCATTGAGAAAGGTTGAAGACTGTTAATTTGCCACTATAGATTGTTGTCCACCATTAAAGTACGAATGAACAAGTTAACAAGGCTCTACGGAGAAGCTAAAATTATTTCTAAGGTTATTGCAAAGAATTGGATGACTTACAGTGTCAAAGGCCTTGTAATAGTCCAATAATATTAACACCTTGTTAATTATTGATATTTGATAATTATTTATTGTGATTCTTATTTTATCAGTCACAAAAAATAAAGCTGACCTACAGCTGCACTTTTCTCGAAAAGCCGATTGGCAGGGATGATGTTGTTGATCTGTAAATGCTTTAAATAAACTTTAAAAGAATAGCAATGGGATTCCACAATATCCTTCTCTTGTTTCCTTGCAAAGTTAAAAAACTGGTTGTAGCAGTTGATTTCTTTTTAATTCGAGAATCAGAATCAGAATCAGGAGTATCTATAGACAGTTGACCATAGAAAGTCTGCATTAAGTATTTCATAAAGCCGAGTTGGGGGAAGAAAACTCTCTTGGAGTAGAGGACAATGCGAATGAGTGTGTGATGTCGTCTGGTTCTCCGGTGTTACAAACGCTACAGATTTGTGGAAGATCAGTTCGCTGAAGCATAGAGTTAATATTCAGTATTTCGACTCGGCTCTTAATATGTAACTAATAGCCTCAGAAGAAAACTCGTTACTGAAATAATTAGCTCGTGATGTTATTTGGTGGTTGAGGATTCTATACACATTTCTTGTTAATGTTGTTGAGGCGCTTGAAAGATGTTCACTAAAGATATGTTTATCACTTCTGGAGATCAGATTGGACTCCAAAAAGAATAGATTACTGCCATTTGAAGAAGCTTTTTACACGGGGAGCCATTTGTTTGCATAAGCCTTCTTATAATGGATTTGTGAATGCTTCTTTTATCCCTCCTCATAACTTTCAATATGCAGTCTGAGTCGGTTTTAAGATTTGTAATGTAAAGAGGTGTTATGCCAGGCTCTTCATATATAGAAGAAGGCAATCTGAACAAGCGTTTGAAGAAATACTTTTGCACGGCTTAAAACTCCTCTAGTTTTAAATATCCAAAAACTTGGGTACAGTAGCACATACAGCAGTTCACAGTTGCAGAGACGCAGAGACTCCAGGATTCACAAAATATATGAAGTTTGTTGATTTGCAGCTAAAGGGTATAGATGTATTGTCATCCAGTAACTCTTAATCGTCGGCGTAGAGCTAATCTTGGATTTGTATACTGGCAAAGAGTATTTCACTAGGAAGTACATCACAAACATCATCAATAAACAAGACGAATAATATTGGGCTTAATATCCACCCTTGGGGGACTCCTGATGTTTTTTTTTAAACCATTCAGAAAATGTAGTTCCGTCCCACACTGGCAAGAAAGTTGAAATAAAATATTAAAATGTACGTGAAATTCCTAAGGATGACAACTTTTAATGCCTTGACATTTCTATTTACCTTGTCAAAGGCTGCTTTAAAATCCACAAAACAGGCATATACTTTCTTTTTCTGCTCAATCGATCTCCTGGAAATACTCGTCAGAGCGAATATATGGTCTTGCGTTGAGAATCCCCGACGAAATCCTGCCTGGAACATGGTGAGTCGGTTGTTGTTCTCAATCCATTTCGTCAACCTTTCATAAAGAATTCAATTGCTATAATTTTTTTAAAAGCATTTTTAAGTTCAAACATTTTTGTCACAAAAAGTAAACGGTAAAGTTGTTTTCTTCAAAAACGGAAAATTACTATATTTATTCGTATTAGGAAGGCATGTTTATTATTTTTCAAGCCTTTGTATATGATGGTATTTTAATCGTTTGGCGATCTTGCATAACGGACAAATTATAAGATATTATCTTGACACCCTATCCAAAATTTTTTTTAAAGAAAACCACAATTCCTTGGATGCACTACATAAATGTAATTATGAGTTAAAAAACAGTCTCGTAATCAATGACCTGCTGGAATTTATCTTTTGGTTCATTGAACTTAAATTACAGCTCTATAAAACAAGCTTTAAGATTAGCTCCTAAAAGGGAGCTATTAAGGCTTTAAAACAGCTTTAAATGTTTATTTTTTTTTCAACAATGACGAAAAGACAACAAGACACTCCCTGGATTTGAACCTGAATCTGAATTCCTGGAGAAGCAAATGAAAGAAAAAAAAAACTCAATTTGAATTTACTTTTCAGTTGATAATAATCAATAGCTATTCAAATAAATCAGATTATCATACAATTTAGTCAATTCACAGTTACAGGAGCGAAAGTCTGTTTTTGAATTTAATCATTCGGTTCGGTGGGCAATCGAGTGTCATCTCCGAATGAGACGTTTTGAGCGTATATAAAAGTGATGTCAAAGGACATAGGTACCTATCTATCTATACTTTTTGTACCTATTTTTGTATCTTCAAGTTGCGTTCGAAGTATAGAATAACAATGTTGATTGCTATTTTTCCATTTTTTTTATAAACGTACTTTAAGCATATAAAATGCGTAGAGGTACCTTAAATGAACAATATAAAGCTTTCAATCAATAGAACGTTATACCCGTAGCGAGTGAAGTATTTTTTTTTTTTAAAGAAAATGGTATTGAATAAAAGTTCAAGAGTTTTGTTATGTCGAAGGTCGATTTGAGTTATAAACGCACATATTGATGGGAAAAATTTGATTTGTCATCTGATTATTTTATTTAAATTTTGTTAACTTTTTTTTTTGTTGTTGAAAAACTTTTAATGAGATAAGCTATCTTTAGTAGAATATGTGCATAAAAAGAGAAAACCTATTTTAAGATTTAATACCTAAGCTAAAATAAAGCAGAAAATTTATTAAGAAAATCTATGGAAAGTTAAAACTACCAGACAAATAGTAATAAATTTAAAACTTTTAATATAATGTTGTACGTGGTATCGATAGCAGTTTTAAACACTGATAAATCATGTCTCAAATTAAAAAAAAATTTGTAAAATATTATGAGACGAAATATCGTAATAGGTTGTATGTTCACATAACGTTTTTGTTAATTTTTATGGTTGAAAAGTAGATATTAAAATGTTTGTACAATATATATAATGTTAATGAGAAACAAAAATGGAAACAAAGTAAAAATTGCGTATTATAACAATGAAAGAATCACAACAATGAAACTTAAACAAGTACAAGATAAATCATTTAATATTGAACATTATCTTCTTCTATAAAGTCGTGTTTGTTACAACACTTATAACTCGAGAACGGCTGGACCGATTGCCATTTTTTTTTGCTTTGTTGGATTTGTTTCCGTCCCGAATAGCAGAATACATCTTAAAAACAATGAAAACTCGATATGTGTAATGAATACTTAATTATTTCAATAGATGGTGATTTGTTGTCCAATCCTGTCAAATAGTGTAACAACTATTTTTTTTTGGAGCTTATGGCCTGATTGCTGAGACCTTTAAGCCACAACTTTATTTTTTCTAAAAACATCATGTGTGCGTTCAGAAATTTATATTTTGTAAAATGTCTATAAAGTTCATGTACTGTTATATTTGTTATATTTGTTTTTTTTTAATTTTCGACAATTATTTAATTTTTAATTCCCGAAAATTGTCTTTTTAAAGGTTGTCTATGATTTTTCTTGAAAAGCTATTCATACGTTTTGTTTATATACTCTTTAAGCTATTGTCTATGTCTCGAAAGTTCAGGCATTGTTATTATATTTGGTGGTTTTATGCGAGTGCACATTTAAATAACAATACCGACTCCTAGAAGATCTAATCTTTCCCAGCGAAGCCGTAATGCAATTAGGCAACGGAATATCGCGAGTCAATTATCTGATGGAGAACGAGAAATTGCACGAGAACAACGCCGCATTAGTATAAAGCAATGACGGGCCTTAATTCGTGCTTATCAAACACAAGAGCAAAGAGAGGCAGTCGGTGAAACGGCTAGGTTAGAAACAAGAAATCGTTAAGCTTATCGAACAGAGGAATAATCTTGGAATTGCAAGAAGAAATGGTTCAAGTATTGATTTGAATAGAGCAGCGTTTCTGTATGATTGTACCATCGACTACAGCTTGCATCGTTTGGTCCAATGGACGTTGTTTGCCAGCATTGTGGAGCATTGAAGTTTGCTGGTGAAACGCCTGGTCTGTGCTGCCTTAGTGGTAAAGTGAAATTGCCTTTACTGGTCCCGCCACCAGAGCCATTGTGCTCCCTGATTTATGCCGAAACACTAGAATCACGACACGTCTTTGGGAATACTCGATGCTGGATGTATTAAATCGAATGGCAAAAACGAGGCCTACCACATGCTCAAATTCTGATTTGGTTAGTCGAAAGAATTCTTCCAGATCAAATAGATGACATCATATGTGCGGAGATTCTTGCTCCTGAATCCGATTTAGACCTAAATGATGTTGTAGTCACGAATATGATTCATGGACCGTGTGGCACTATCAACCGACAATCACCTTGCATGGTCGACGGCAAGTGTTCCAAACGGTATCTACGAAAATTGACGGCAGTGACCATTACAGGCAACGATGATTATCCATTGTATCGGCGTCGATTGGCCCATGATAATGGTAGAACTATCAGAACTAAAGTGAAAGGAAACGATTTCGTAGTTGACAACATGGATTGTTCCATATTCGCCACTTCTTTCCAAAACATTCAAAACACATTGTAATGTTGAGTATTGCAATTCTGTCAAGTCAATTAAATACATTTGTAAATATGTCACGAAAGGGAGCGACATGGCGGTTTTTGGTATCCAAACATCCAATACCAACGATGAAATCACGGGCTATCAAGTTGGTAGATATGTGAACTGCAATGAAGCAATTTGGCGTACTGTTTTACATTTGGGGGTGCATCTAGAGAACGGTCGGAGAGTATATTTCACACCGTCAAATGCTGCTCAACGTGCCGAAACAACTCCAGGGACAACAATGATCAGTTTCTTTGCGATTTGTCAAAGTGATCCGTTCGCACGAACTTTGCTTTACTTAGAAATGCCACGTTATTACACTAGGAACGCCTGTCACTAAGAAATTTCAACGTTGGAAGCAAGGCGATGCAGTTCCTTCCTGGCCATCCAGATATGCGTTCTACTGATACTCTTGGTCTTATTTACACAGTTCATCCGAAGAATGATGAATGTTTCTATTTGCCGTTGTTGCTGGTACCTGTTCGAGGGCCAACATCATTTGATTCACTATGAACTGTTAATGGTATCGTGTGCCCCACATTTCGTGCAACATGTCAAGAGCTAAATTTGCTTGAAAACGATACTCATTGGGACAGGACAATCGCTGAAGAAATTATTTCTGCATCTCCAAGTCAGATACGCACATTATTTGCTATCATCATTTCAACATGCTTCCCATCAAACTCACATGACTTGTGGAACAAATACAAAGATAACATGTCAGAAGATATTTTATATATTTTTCGATCTTGAGGTGAATGAGGAGATCCATAACCAGACTTTGCACTTGATCGAAGATATGTGTTACCTCATGTGCGGCAGTTTGTTAGTTAGGTTAGGAATGCCAGCGCCAGATCGCGGAATGAATGACGCATTTAATAGAGAATTGGAACAAGAACGTGAATATGATCCACGTGAACTAATCCAATTAATTCAAACGAATTTACCTCTCTTGAATCCTAAGCAGGGGGAAGTCTATGATACACTGATTAATGGAATTGATGATGGAAATTGACATTAAACCGTCAAACTACTGAAAAACCGACATGTAACACTTCGAAACACTCCGCAATGGCCAAAGTTTTAGTAGCATCAAAAATCATCATATGGGACGAATGCACAATGGCGCACAAACGCGCATTGGAAGCACTAGACCGAACATTAAAAGATCTGCGCAATGTTGGTGGTGCAATGATTTTATTATCCGGCGATTTCCGACAAACACTACCAGTCATTCCAAGTTCTACTGCTGCCAACGAAATAAACGCTTGCCTCAAAGCATTAAATCTTGAACGCTAAAAATAAAGATGTAGATGACCTCAATTTTATAATTCAAAATCAAATCGTAAGTACACCGTATTCATTCAAATCTATCGACTGTGTAACAAACGAAGAAGAAGCCACTTACTACGAATTCGACCGAAAACGCTAGCTATAGTGATGAAAGTTTTTTTTCGATAGTTTTGATATGTAGTATTTCCAGTTTAGTGATGAGTCCATCCAAAGTCCAATATATTTAAACTGACTAACGTGTTACACTGTTAAACCTTGGTCGACAATGCTTAGTGGTGTATTCGATTTGCTGAAGACGATATATTTGGGTTTATTCGCGTTAACACATAGTTTTTTGGAATTCATCCAAGATTGAATCTTATTAATATTAATATTCATCGCTTCTTCGAATTCAGTAGCAGTTCGTACAGAATAGATAAGACTGATGTCATCTGCAAATAATACTGGATGTCTATTACGAATCAAGTTTGCAATATCTTGGATAATAAACAAAAAGGTGTCGGTCCAAGTACACTACCTTGTGGTACCCCCATCTCAAACATCCGTCCAAACTTATGTACTGATATCGATTTTCTAGGCAAGATTTGAACCAATTAAATGAAAAATGTCTTACTCCTAGAGCAAAAAGCTTTCGTAGCAGGATTTTATGGTTGACGGTGACGAATGTTTATGACAAGTCTATGAAAAACGCGCTGGCAAGGTTGCGATTGTCTTTATTTGTTTGAGGGCTTGATATCATGTCTGTCAGTGCCGTTGTTGGTGTCTGATTTTTACGGAAACCATATTGTGTTGTGCTTGGAGGTTTATTTCGATCGATATATTTAAGTATTTGGTTGTTTATGACTTTTTCGATAATCTTTGATAAGATTGGTAAAATTGAGATGGGGCGATAATAGTTGTAGTCTTCAACATTTCATCATACTTGGAACGTAGTCGACTTTGAAGGATTTCTTGATGAATGTTTTAATCGCAACACAACTCAACACAACTTTTCTTTGCACTTTCTAATTAATTCGGTAGAGAGATTATCAATATCCTTAGCTTTTGATGCCTTCAGTCCAGAAATGAGATTTTTGATTTCACCAGGTGATGTATGTTGCTTCGATTACAAAACTTTCTAGTTGCCTTTGAATTTTATATTTTCAGATGTTCATTTTGAGATGATTGTTTTGCCTATACTAGAGAAGAATTTGTTTAGTTAATTGATTTTATCAAGTTTTTCTTCAATTTTTCAGCAATGGACAATCCGTTTTCTTTTTGGGTTTATTATATACGAGTAATAAACTATTTATACTCTACTATTATTGTCGTTTTCGAATTGTCACTTGGTTTCTGAGATATTTGTACTATCGCTCAATATAAATATTATTTGGATCCTTATACAATTTCCTTAATCAAGGATAACAATTCGATACGCATCCATTCAACGCTGCAGTCATATCTTGGTTTCTTTGTTTTTACTTTAATGGATGTGCTTTTAATGTTAGTATTTATTTTTCTTATTAAGTTATTATTAGGATGGGTAACATGATATTATTTTTAATTTGGATTGGAAGTATAAGGTTTTCTTTGAGATCTGGGAATTTATAGATCAATAATAATAAACTTGGTGATCTACTAGTTCAAGCTTAACTTGATGTGCAAGAATGCTAAACGGTGATTTTTTAAGAGCTTGAGAACTTTTTAAAAAAAAAAAAAACGCATAAAATTTGCAAAATATCATCGATTCTTTATTTGAAACGTTAGATTGGTCCATGATATTTAGTTTTTGAAGATACTTTCATTTAAATTTTGACCGCGGCTGCGTCTTAGGTGGTCCATTCGGAAAGTCCAATTTTGGGTAACTTTTTCGAGCATTTCGGCCGGAATAGCCCGAATTTCTTCGGAAATGTTGTCTTCCAAAGCTGGAATAGTTGCTGGCTTATTTGTGTAGACTTTAGACTTGACTTAGCCCCACAAAAAATAGTCTAAAGGCGTCATGATCTTGGTGGCTAACTTACCGGTCCATTCCTTGAGATGAATTGTTCTCAGAAGTTTTCCCTCAAAATGGCCATAGAATCGCGAGCTGTGTGGCATGTAGCACCATCTTGTTGAAACCACATGTCAACCAAGTTCAGTTCTTCCATTTTTGTTAACAAAAAGTTTGTTAGCATTGAACGATAGCGATCGCCAGTCACCGTAACGTTGCATCCAACAGCATCTTTGAAAAAATACGGTCCAATGATTCCACCAGCGTACAAACCACACCAAACAGTGCATTTTTCGGGAATCATGGGCAGTTCTTGAACGGCTTCTGGTTGCTCTTCACTCCAAATGCGGCAATTTTGCTTATTTACGTAGCCATTCAACCAGAAATGAGCCTCATCGCTGAAGAAAATTTGTCGATAAAAAAGCGGATTTTCTGCCAACTTTTCTAGGGCCCATTCACTGAAAATTCGACGTTGTGGCAGATCGTTCGGCTTCAGTTCTTGCACGAGCTGTATTTTATACGGTTTTACACCAAGATCTTTGCGTAAAATCTTCCATGTGGTCGAATAACACAAACCCAATTGCTGCGAACGGCGACGAATCGACATTTCACGGTCTTCATCAACACTCTCAGAAACAGACGCAATATTCTCTTCTGTACGCAATGTACGCATTCGTGTGGTTGGTTTAATGTCCAATAAAGTAAACTGAGTGCGAAACTTGGTCACAATCGCATTAATTGTTTGCTCACTTGGTCGATTATGTAGACCATAAATCGGACGTAAAGCGCGAAACACATTTCGAACCGAACACTGATTTCGGTAATAAAATTCAATGATTTGCAAGCGTTGCTCGTTAGTAAGTCTATTCATGATGAAATGTCAAAGCATACTGAGCATCTTTCTCTTTGACACCATGTCTGAAATCCCGCGTGATCTGTCAAATACTAATGCATGAAAATCCTAACCTCAACAAAAATCACCCTTTATAAGTCGGGTTGTTTATAAAAAAGTGATCGATATTTGAATCAATAGTGTAGGAATCTTTTTGTAAACATTAAAATAGGTGTCCGAACGAAACAGGTTGAGATATATTAGAGCAAAAATGTCTTCAATGAGAATATCAATATTGAAGTCACCTACAATCATTGAGCTCCGTTTAGAAATTTTTAAGTTGTTTTCTTTGAGAAAGGAGAGAAATTTCTCTTTGTTTGATCCTATCAGGTTTGGTTTTCTGTAAATACTCATGATATCGAAAGATTTTTTATTTGCTTACTTTTGCTGCACGAATTCTTTCTGTAACGCATATAATATCAATCTGTGAAGGAGAACCTTTGATTAAAGCTTCAAAGTCATCAATTTTATTTTGTATGGATCGTGCATTGATATACCAGATCTTGGCTATGCTGTGTGTAGACAAATCAAAATTAGAAATGTTATCATTGAGGATATTACGTGGGGAGAAGAAATTTGTTTGAATGAAAACAACTTTTAAAAATGTATTGCTGTATGAAAGGTTTTTCAATTAAGACTTAACATTTTCGAATGTTTACTGTAACACATTCTTAGCCTAATTAACAATTTTTTTTAATTAAAATTCAGTAATTAAATGGTGCCTTTAAAATCAGTGGTTTTGGATAATGACATTTTTTTAAATGTTCAATTTTGTATGAATCAGTATCCAGTAATGAGGAAAATATTGATCAATACCATGTAGTCCTTGAGGTCTATATATCCAAATAGGTAACAATTCAAATATGGTAGAATCTTACGATCTGGGCTTGTATCACCTCGAAGTGAGATAAGCAATGATTGATAAGCATGTTTTAGAATCTCTCGCATAAAAGTCTGCTTTACACATATTCAAATTCTTTTAAAAGAACATAAGTACCACTGGATTCCATATCATGAATTCAAGCTTAAAAAAAGTATTTTATTAATCGATAGTGAAGTCCTGGCTAACATGCTTTCCAAACAAATATTAAAAATGGAGGAATTCAAAACTCACTACAAACTGCGTTATTTTTGGGAATGCTTTGAATTTTTTTGAATATCATGTGTCCCATTCCGAATAAAATAATTTATCGGCAAGTTTTAAAACATATTTATTTAAATTTTATTGAGGTTGCATGAAAGTATTTTAGAAATTACTGAATACCATATGATAATGACAATAACTTTAGATATTAAGAGAAGGTAGTAAATATTGTTTTAAATAATTTTTAACTTGCCATTGGAATTTATTTTAATCGGTCCTATTTGTCGAATCGAAAATTTTGCAATTTCAAGTACCCCTGAATCTAAAGCAAATGTTTTTGTAGAGTTGACTATGCTATATCTCAAGAACCGCTCCATACAACGACTTTAAGTAAATTTAGTTTAAGAAATAATTAAATAAAAAGATCTAAGGACAGTTCTCACTCACTTAGATTCTATAACTCAGGTCGTCAAATAATCTTATCAGTTGTTTTCAAGCATGTTCCTACACAAACTTTTGGGCAACTATAACGGCAATATGTTTTATAGAAAAACAAAGCCCTTCATTGGCATTGTTTATTGATTTTAAGGCGCCATTTTACACTATAAACATCAGTAGGTCTTTATTATATAAACTCGCAATAGCAAAGTTTGTTAGGTTATACGACCAATTGTTATTAAATGTGCCTGTACTGTAGAAGAGGCTTAAGTAAGTTTCAGGAGCACAAGCCAGATATGGGAGTTATACTCAAGGTTTTGACGTATAGGTATAAGTCTTGTAGATAACAGCCAGATCAGAGGGGGAGAAAAGCTTATTGCATCGCCTTAGAAAACCGAAACATCTTGCGGCATTTTTGGCAACATCGGAATTTAATGAGCTTATAATATTTTGTCGTTGCAGCTCTACATCCGAAGATGAGGGATGTGAGTCTGAAAACGAATATGAAAAGCTAAGAGTACTATCGTCAGTGAAACAATGTATTGGATTAGATGTTGCAGACAGGAGATCATTAATAAAAATGAGAAAGAGTGCTGGAGATAAAACAGAGCCCTGAGGCACACTAGTATTAATTTTGTGGTTTTCAGGCTCGAACCCATCAAATACAACTTGTATTGAACGATTCGAAAGGTAATTACTAATCCAATGAAGGAGGTATTTAGGAAAACCTAAAGAATGCATTTTCGATAAAAGAGCCTCATACCAAACCATATCAAATGCTTTTGAAATATCAAGTGCAATAATCTTACTTTCTCCAAAACGAAGGAAAGTTTTACTCCATTTGCGGGGATACCATCTCCACCAGCAGATTTATGGATGTTGGGATCCTTAGGAACTCTTGCCACAGTACGATGTCGGGAATCATATAACAGGGGGAGCTTCTTTTGGTAATTTTTACTACCAACCCGATGAAACTTCTAAAATCTAAAAATAATTTCTGCAAAACTTAAAATATTCATATAAAATAATAAACTACCAGAAACAGAAGGACCTGACGGATCTGAGTATCAATTTAAAAACAAACAAAAATTAGTTAATATAATAATTAATTAACAATAAACACTCGTTTCTGCTATGACAACGAACTCTACGGCTATCAATATATGAAAGGTATTGATTAACCCAAATTAACGGGTTTTCCGATTTGCTGTTTTAAAAGTATAGAGCTGAAATTTGACATTTCTTTTCAAGTCTAACATTTACGAAAATGAATGGCTATAATATCGCACAACGCATACAAATTGTTTAAATCTACTACAAAAATGGTGATTCTGACACAGCCACATATCGTCCCTTAAGAGGAGCTAATAGTTTACATGATTGTCTAACTACGTAAGCAATTGGCAACATTGTGAAGAAATTTGAAGATTTGTTCCAGATATTGTTAGGCTTGGGCATCATCTGCTGTAAGTGAAAGTGTTGCCAAAGACCAACATGTGTCCATTCTTCGTTCTCAGGAATTAAAACTGTCTTACGGCACATTGTGGCATATTTTGCATTTGAATCTACAGAATCGATGCTTGTAAAAATTTGCATGGTGGTTATTCAAATGATGTAGTTTTTCACACATAATGTCAACGTTCCAACTTTATAATAAAAAAGAATTTTCTAAATAATAATTTTATTGTAGTAAGGGGTACGGTAGTGGAAAATCAATGCAAATATAGCATGTTTTTACCAATGTCTAATGATGTCCTACCATTCCCCTTAAATAGTTTACAACAATGTAATATGATAAAAAAAACGTAAGCCACAGCAACGCGTGACTGGGTCAGCTAGTATGTTTATATATTTAAGAATAGTTCACAAGCTGAAATGAAGTTATTATTTGTTATTAACTGCTTTGGTTATTTTTATAAAAGTGGTTATATTTAAATATTTAAACTAAACTCTGAAGCATATAAACATAAAACTGTACAAAAACACGTACATATATCCATTGTTTTAAATATCATTCTTAGTGGAAAAACATTTGAAGGTCAAAGTTCTTCTGTCTTTTTTAATATTTTTGTCTTTCTAAAATTCAAAATTATTATGCAAGGAAACGATAGATATTGCATCTTAACCGACATTGTATATAAATTCACGGTTGAAACTGAAATCAAATTTATTCTACTACTTATGGGATCTTTTAATTTTCTTTGAAAAAAAGACAACTTTAAAGTTTTAGAGCATGAGTTGACATACAATTAAGATTGTTTTGTAAATAAAAAACAGAAACCTTGAAATTTATTTCAAAATTAGTTACCCTCATTAGACCTTTTATCCAAAATAAATGAAAACAAGATTTGCAAAAACTTTTCAACTCAAATAAACTTAAACAAGATTGTGATCCAAATCAAATATAGATTTTATTTTATGTTCCTTTTTGTTGTTGTTTTGAATACATTTATACACGTATTGATCTGATAAATTATTGTGAGATTTTTGATTACGTTGTTGTTGACGTGCGACGCGTCGCGTCGTTTTGCTTACTTGAAAATCCTTTTCTCAGCAAAAAAAATACAAATTTATTTAATTCTATCTACTTGAAAAATTCCTTGCATACAAATTTTGATACACATAAGCGGAGGATAAATATGATTCTAATATTGAATTTTTTTTTTGGAATATAACCCCTATATAAAGTTTTGTTTTCTTCAAATGGAAAGCTATGAACTTTAACTGTGAATGTTAGCCTTAACCTTTGGGTGAAAAATGTCAATGTCAAAACGTCAGTAATTTCATAATGGAAAAAGAGGTCATGATACCACCAATACTGATAGTTCCCAAAAATAAGTTTAAGCTGTCGAGATATTATAGTCGAAAAGTTAAATAAATTAAGTACAATTTTTGGAAGGACTTAGATTTTTGCGGTAAAATTATAGTGTCATATGGATAGAGACAAGCCCTTAGTGTTTTTTTGCCGATATTTCTTAAACCCTTGAGTTTTTGAAAAAAAAACCAAATGTTCAATGAAAGAGAGGTATGCATGTATTAAGTTTATATTGCAAGCAATGGATTAAGTTGATAAATACAAGTCTTATGCCGGTTTTTCCGAAGAAGGTCATAGGAATTACATGTTTTCTTGTGTCACATGAATAGGGACAAAATCTTAATATGCCTGTAAAACCCTTACAGACAAATACAAAAAATCTTTTGGTTTAGGTAAATTGAATGGATTTAAATAATTTTTAGTAATGTGTGTTTCCTGATTTCTGAATTACTTCAAGTAATTGGTGGTGTATGGAGTCATAGAGTGCTGTCCGATATTTGAGCGAAATTTGGACCAGATCCGTTTTATGGATTCAATAATCTCTTTGGTCTTTTGGTGTTGCCGTCCTCCTTTGGAGACTTTTCTTGAAAGCTATCGCCATAAGTTTTCCATGATGTTCAGGTCAGGGCCATGGTAATTTATAGGTTTACATTTTGTCTTAAATGCATGCCTTTGTTGCCTGTTCGGTATGTAGTAGTGCATTATCTTGTTGGAAAGTCCATTGTTATAATAATTCAGAGAACTGCGGAAAATCCGGTGCCAAAATCGATTTTCAAGTGATTGCAGTCATTTAAGAGCTTTGAAAATCCAACTCCACTGTCCCGTAATAAGTAATTGCTCCTCATTCCATTAAGTCACCTACTTTCCTGTGCCTTTTTTAAGGATAGAATACACCTTTCTTAAATGTTTTTTTCTTCATGTTTTTGTGTCGTATATGTTCTGCCTCCTGTATCTGCCTTCTCTTTTCTTTCTTTGTCCTTGAGGTAGTAGTGTAAAGCATTTTAACTTCTTCTAATTTAGCTGGTTATAAAACGATCGGTTTTGCCGAGATACGGGTAAGCTTGAATTTGGCCCATGCCATCTTTGGCTAGACCCTAACATCTACCAATACTTCTTGATTCTATAAAATTAATACTCGTACTAAGCTCCCAAGCAATCAGAGTATCCTTTTATATTTTTTGAAAACACGTTAAGAGGTAAACTTAGATCTTGTCGCAGGTAGTTTTTAAACTTCTTCGAAAAAACTTGCTTGTAATATGAAGTTAATTCACACCTTTTTCATTTCATATTTGTTATTTTCCAAAAAACTTAAGAGTTTAAGAACTATCAGCAAATAATAAACGAAACAAATTTGTCCCTATCCATTTGAGTCGAAAATCAATTTTTACCAACTTTTAATAATTTTTTTTGGTTTTTATTTTTTGTAAAAAAACTGTCAATTCGATTTTTCTCAAAATTTTATCAGATGTCAAAAACATTATTTTTCGTTGCACAAAATTGTTTTGGAGATGAAATCATAGTTGAGTAGTTAAATTTTGGAGTTGATAATTTTTTTTCAGTTTTTTTGATTTATAAAAAAAAAACCGTTGAATTTATTTTTTTCAAAAAATATGCTTCTTTGATATTACGTTAAAGTATATTATAAAAAAATTAATTCAAGTCCCTAGCATTTTTGGTTCGTAAGATATTTAGAGTTAACCAAAATGTTTACCTTTTTTTCAAACTGCTATGGTAAAAAAAACCACCCACGCAATATTCTTGAGAGCCCTTTGTGCATCTTTTTTGCCTTATTATCTGTATAACAAAATTTATTTGAAATCGATATCTCTTCTGGTTCTTGAGCTATGGACGACGGAAAAAACGTCGAGAACGTACGGACGTGACGAACGCACGCACAGAAACGTCGAGAAATGTCAAAATTTTCAATTTGACAAATCGGACCCATTACAAAAAAGTTAATAATGCATATGCTAGTTTGTGCTTTAGCAAATTATTGAATTAAATTTACTGTTTTTCATCACAGGGTTGGATCGGTCTCGTCACTTCTAAGGCATAAACTAGCAGTAAAGGGCAATAATAATTATTCTGTGTTTCAATTCAGTAATTTTTTTTTCATCTCTATCTGTATTGGTTTTAGATATTTTTTTATTTTGCAATTACTGGACAATTCAGAGTAAATTATTGTTATATTCGTGGCCTAAGGGCAAATTTTTTGTTGGCATACCGCTATGAATTTGATGCTTTGTCTGATTCCATCCAAAGAATTGTTTCGTCCTATCCTCGCTCTGAAATCGTTGTTACGGCGATTTCAATGTACACAATTCTTCATGGCTTCAACTTTCAGGCCAGACAACACCCGATGGTGTGTGTGCAGAAATCTTCGCTGAGTTGAACCACCTAACTGAGCTAGTCAACGAGCCCACCCGAATATCGGACGTTAAAGATCGAGCAGAAAACACTCTTGACTTGTTTCTGACCTCTGACCCTGATAAGTAGTACACTGTTAGTGTTCTATCTCCTCTAGGCTCATCTAACCATTGTGTTATATCAGCAAATTTCTCGTTTCAAAACTGTTCTGTTGTAAAAAAACATGAAGAATTCTTCCTCTTCTTCGGTTACTACGCTCGTTGTTCAATGAAACTCCTTTTGTTAGCTCTTAAGAGAAAGCTAATTTCTTTGCTAGGCAGTTCGCCGCCAATTCTACGCTGCCAGTGTGTGTTATCCACCTTTCTTTTCGCACTCGTTCTGAGGCGAGAGTCCTTAGAGATCTAAACACACAGAAATCCATCCGCGCGCTGGTCCGGATTGTATCCCTTATTGTTCTGAAGAGGTGTCCTTCAACGCTGGCAAAACCACTGCGTAAGCTTTTTCATCTGTTCTACTCCTCAAGTCTCCTTCCGAGCGGATGGAAAACGGCATTTGTCCAGCCTATACCCAAAAAAGGCCCTCTAACTACGGACCGATTGCACTTACGTCCCTTCTTTTCAAGGTCATGGAAACGCTAATTAATTATCAGATCAAGAAATATCTCAAAGAGCGAAAGCTTCGTAATGACCGGCAATACGGCTTCATAGCAATAGGTCCACTGGTGATCTCATGGTTCATCTCACCGAACAGTGGAGCAAATCTTTACATCGTTTTGGAGAAAGTAAAATTTTTGCACTTTATATTTCAAAAGAATTTGATAGGGTTTGCCATCAGGCTCTCTTATCGAAAATGTGTGCTTTGGGTTTTCATAAATCCCTGCTTCATTGGATTAGTAATTACCTTTCGGATCGTTCAATACAAGTAGTATTGACAAAATATGATAAGCTCATTAAATTCCGACCTAAACAGCATTGTTCAATGGGAATTAAAAAACCGCGTGAAATTTAATGCTTCGAAAACCCAATGCTGTATTGTATCGTTAAAGCGAGATATACCCCTATTGCCATTATCCATGGATGGCACTTGCATCAATGAGACTGAACACCTCGATATTCTCGGTATGTGTGTCACCAACCACCTCTTGTGGAATGATCACATACACAATGTCGCCAAAAATTCCGCAAGGTGTTTGGGTTTCCTTAGGCGATGCAACAAATATTTCACCCCTTCTGATCTGGCTGTTATCTATAAGACTTACATAAGTCCAAAGCTTGAGTATAACTCCAATCTCTGGGTTGGTGCTCCTGCAACTTACTTAAGCCCCTTGGATAGTATTGAACGTAGAGCATTTAAATTGAAAGATGATAATATCATCATAAGTTCATTTACTTCGCTTAAACATCGTCGGTAGGTTCCTTGTATGACCTTTTTTTGCCGTTATTTTAACGGCTTATACTCTAGTGAAATAGCCAGTCGCGCTTCTAGGAATGCTCATCAGTATACCCTCGAGCCCAACTTCGGTCGTACTGTCAAGTATAGAGATTCGTTCTTTACCCGTACTACTCGAATGTGGAGTGCCTTACCACACACTGTCTTTCCTAGTCATTGCAATATTCAGGAATTCAAAACCAATGTCAAAAAAACATCTGCTTTTAAACCCTCTCTCCTCTTCCTAATGCTCACACTGTGCCTCTGCATATAATAAGGGTAGTAATATCCTCTTTAGTGTGCGCTTATTATAAAAAAAGCATCGATTCTATTGAGTTAATTTTGAACCACTTTTTGACACAAATTGGGTGTCAGCTAAAACATGACGAATGTCAGTTTTTAAGTGTTCAAGATTAAAAGGGTTATCTGCATAAATACGGTCTATCGCGTAGCCGTTTCATGTGGCACCATCTTGTTAAAACCACAAATTCTCCAAGTCGTACTCTTCAATAGCAGGCAAAAAATAGTCGGTTATCATATGACCGTAAAGCTCCGATTTGATGGTGACAGTCCTTCCATTCTCGTTTTCGAAAAATTTAGGTCCAATCACACCTCCTGACCAAAGACCGTACCAAAAAGTGATTTTTTGTGGATGATACGACAATTTTGTTTATTTCCACACCCACCGAGTGAGAAATGTGCTTCAACGATGAAGGACATTTTGTTCGAAAAATCGCCGCCGTCCACAGCCTGAAGTTCAAGCACCCATTCGACGTATGTATCTATTAAGTTGTGCATGGTAAGCTCGTTTAAATTGTTGTGTGAGTAAAGATAGACGACGAGGAATGGACACATTTTGGTCTTTAGCAGCACTTTCACTTACAGCTGATGATGCCCAGGCCTTGCAATATCTGCAGCAACCAATCTTTAAACAATCATGTAAACTACAATCTCCTTTTAAGGGACGATGCTTAGCTGTAGAATCACCATTTTTGTAGTAAGTATGCGTTGTGCGATGTCAGACTTTTAACTTAAAAAAAATTGGTTTGTTAAATGTCGAAATGATTTGGTAATAAACCCACCCACTCAATTTCTTATTAAGAATCATTTTTCATCATTCTGTTTTTTTATCAGAACAACAAAATGTTTATGAATTCAACATCTCTACTGGTTCTTGAAATATGGCATACAAAAAAAGCTTCCCGAAAGAATAGATATCTGTCTAAAAAAAACGATTTTGGCTCTAAGGCCAAGGACAGACAGAAAGCGTGGGCCTCCTTTATTTAGACTTCTCTAAAATCATAATACCATTTTTGTTTAAAACTTTTTTAACTTGTTAATTTATTTTGCAACAATGATTATTTTTAAATCTTAAATGTTCTATTTTTAAACAGACTCTTTTGATACATACTCATTTGGAACGCCCTTTTACCCAATCGGAATGTTTTTTAAGTAAATTTAAAGGTAAATAACCTGGATGTAATATGGTGATACAACAATTCCGAAAAATTTAATAATGGATACTCAGATATTTTATAGTTCGTCACTGTCTTGCTTTAAGAAAGAAATTTAATGAAAACAAAAGAAGGAATGCTATTAAAGATATTTGTACAACTTTAATAGTGTTTTCTTTTTGACACATAAATAAACGTGTCCAAAGAAAACACACATTTCCTCTTCTAAGATAGTTTGAATATTTTCCCACAGTAAATTCTGTATGCTCACAAAACTACAGTAGACTGTTAGAATACATCATCTGATACTGTTTGTTTCCATTTCGCTAAACTTTTCCAACCGATTACCTATTTTCTATACGAAATAGAGAAACAAACTTATCTTTACTTTATCGGAAAAATAACAAACTCAACTGCATTCAATCGGAATTGGGTTGTCCTGAAAATACTATTTAAGTTGAATATAGGGATATCTAAAAGACAGAGATTAAAGAAGCTTTATAGTTCTCAAAAGATATCAACCTTAATAATTTATTATATGATACTTTAGTGTTTCCAAAAGAACTATTTCTTTATTTTTTTTAAGTTGAAAAAAAGATTTCAACAATAATTGTTTTTATTTAATTTTTAAACAAAAACTATAAAACCATCTACAACCTGCTGAAGTAGTATCAAAAGTCTTGAAGTTTTTTTTATTTGTATTTGAAGCTTGAAAAAAAATTATAAAATAAATAAAAATTGAAAACCATAGTAAAAAAAATTACTCATTCAGGTAAGGAAACTTTTGAAATAATATTTAAACTTTATCTTTATAGTCTTTAGGTGGATGAAACATTGTGAGTACCTCTGAACTTCTTAAAGGAATAAACTACTGACAAAAATGTTAAGCGATTTGCATTTATCTCGATGTTTACGGAAACAACCATAACTAAAATAACAAAAGTTTGAGAGTGATTTTGGAAGGATTAAAGTGGAAAAAATAAAAGTAAATGGTAAGGATGAACTGAGGAGTGTTTTAATGTGATGATATTTATATTAAAATTTTATTTTTCAAAATTTCGTTGTTTTAATTTCAAATTAAACTGACAAATCCAATAAGCTTTCATTTAAGGCTTTTTTTTGCTTTTGTTATGGAAATTTTCCTGGTATTAAAGAAAAAATATTATGTAATTTAAAGCATGTTTTCAATGGCGAAAAATAATTGAGAAAAATAATTGAACACTAAATGACTGAGTATGATTAAGAATTGAGTCTGGGCTTAAAAAAACAGTATTATTATTATTTATATGAAGTTAAGAAGTAAAACAAAATAAAATATTTTTGATTTTTTTTTTCATCATCGCCCGGTTTGGACTGCGTTTCTTCCCGTCTTTTTAAGACGCATCTTTTGGCCGGCAGTATTGACACTTATATAATATATGATGTATATATATATATAGATATGATGTACGTTATATTTTTCTTGAAGGATAACAAATTGTGTAATTGAAAATGATATCATTACTTGTTCGTACACATAATTATATGATTTTTTTTCTTTAATTTACGTAAACTAACTACACAAAGGTCAAATGGTTGAGATGTGCATTCAAGAGGACACAAGCGTCCACAGGTTTTTCTCAAAAATCATCTCTGTCTATTAACTCCTACTCTCACATCCCCGTTGTGGACATTGGGTGCCTACTACCTCATCTGGAGATTGGGTTCTAACCCCAGTGGAAAGTTGTTGGGGGCAGCAAATGAAAGAGGAGGGGAGAGGTGTTTTCACTAAGGCTCCTCTCCTTATCCAAATGGCAGCGGATGAATTCTGGAGATGGAATCAACGGTGGCGCCTATAGTTCCAGTAAGGTTAAACTACTTAGTGAACACCTTATAGGGCTTCTACGACTTAGCCCAGGCCTATAAGGAGCAATTTCTCCGGTTCCCCGTCCTTGGAGTTATACTAAGGATCTGACCCTCCAGGTTAAGGGTTGTGCCGTCGGGGAGACTTCCTGACCACGTAAAAGAAACCTAGTTGCGAAGCACCAACAAGCTTAGGATACGGACGAAAACGAAATATGGACAACGAACTTCGGGTATGCACGTGGAATGTTAGGTTTAGGTCCCTTAACAGATCACGTGCAGCTGAAGAATTAGCGGAGCCACAAAGAGAACACCAAAGATATGTTCTTTGAGCTCTTAGACAAAACATATGAGCAGTGTCCTAAGCTACGATATTTAAATTTTTTCGGGGCGATTTTAATGCCAAGCTAGGAAGGGAAGACATCTTTGGTTGAATGATCGGGAAAAACAGCCTGCATGAAAGCACTTTCGACACATTCAGGCTCATGGTAGCCAGTACGCGTTTTCCACACCTGAACATTTACAAAGGAATTTGGAGTTTACCAGATCAACCGTCAACCAGATTGCGATCGATGCCAGACAAGCTTCCAGCATCATGGAAGTCCGAACTTTTCGAGGAGCTACATCGACGCAGACCACTATGTCGTTGTAGATAAGGTAGCACTTTGGATTTCCAGACCTAAGGCAAAACAGGGAGATACTGGGAGAAAGAACAACGTCGAAGGGCTACAATCGCAAGAGATCGCTAAATCCTTCTCCGACCGAGTTTAAAGTAACCTCTCTCGAAGTTCTGTGGTGCCAACCCAATATATCGAAAACCAGTGGCAACTTTGCCAAGATGCAATCAGAAAAGCCGCTGGGTTTCAAACAGCCACCAACAATTAACCCCTGGTATTATAAGGCGGGCAAATTCATCCAAACAACAGGCACGCAAAGTGGAGCTGCATAGAAGGACGAGAGCTGCTCATGAGCTCTATGAGCAGAAGAGGCGAGAGGAACACCGACTTCTCATAAGGAAAAACAGAGGGCATAAGAAGCGTGCGGTCGAAGATGTTGAGAGGTTAAAAAGCAGAAATGAAGTTCGAAAGTTTTATGAACATGTGAAACGAAACTCACAGGTACATAAACCTAGAACCGAAGGCTGCAAAGGCGAAGTGGAAACATCATAGTGGAACCGTAGTCAATGCTGAGGATATGGAAGGACCACTTCTGCAGGCATAGACGACGAAAGCCAACAATCCCGTCCTCCCGACTTAGACGAAGTAAAGATTGCCATATCTAAGTTGAAGTCTAACAAAGCCGCTGGAGCCGAGGTCTTTAAAACAGCTGGAGATAAGTTGGTAAGGAGCATGCACCAACTTATCTGTAAGATATGGTCGGAAGAAATCATGCCCGATGAATGTAACCTCAGCATTATTTACCGAGACTCTTTAAACTGCACCAACTATAGAGGAATCAGTTTACATCGCTAACAAAATCTTCTCTGCCGTAATATGTGAACATCTAAAGCCCATCGTCAACAACCTGATAGGTCCTTATCAGTGTGGTCTTAGACCAGAAAAGTTCACAGTCGATCAAGTGTTCACATTAAGGCTGATCCTGGAAAAAACACAAGAACACCAAATCGACACCCACCATCCTTTCATCGATTTCAAGGCCTGTGGCCTGTTCGCATAGAATTGGAGTGAAGGAGAAGATGGAACGACGAGCTGGGCAGCGACGTAGACTTAGCCACAATTGTAAAAGTCCAACGACTAAGGTGGCTGGGTCACGTGGAGCGCACGGAAAGCAATGCTCCGACCCGGAAAGTGTACGAATCCACACCCACAGGACAGCGCAGTAGAGGAAGACCGGAAATCAGGTGACGCGCACCAGTGGAAAGTGACCCTATTCAGCTGTGAGTGTGCAACTGAAGACATCTATAGCTAGGGACCGAGCTACTCTGTACTATTACTACTGTATTGCCTTAAGTTAGTAATCGTGCTTTGCAAGTTACAAATTCTTGTCTTCTTGGAACCCTAGCTTTAATTTGAACTACCTGCTCAAATACAAAAAATACTCTTTTTTTGAGAGGCCTTTGATTGCTTCAAGAGAGAGTGCATCAGATTTGCGTTGCAGAGGAGAGGCAATCCAGACAAACTAATTGCTATTATATATCCAACATAATGATGGATTCAGTTACCGATCAGCACGCTGAACGCATACGACGTCTCACCTTCTGTGCGGTATAGATAAAGTATTCAAAATAAGTAAACGATCTCGTTCCCCTAGTTGTGAAGACATCATGTCTTCCAACAAAAAAAATCCAAAATATTGGATACCCCTACAAACTCATCCCGATACGGACAAAGACCAAGAGGTCGATCTTGATGATGAACTAGTTTAACCACCTATCTCTAATAAAAAATCTAAAATTCCTTCGGTTTGTGTTCTTCAAAAAACTTGTGAAAATGTGCATGGTTTCTTAGCTGAATTGAAGTTAGATAAATATTGCCTTAAGAAAATGTCAATTGGCATTAAACTAATCTGTGAAGATCTAGAAACCTATGATAAAGTGTGTGCAGAGTTAAAAAGAAAAAATTGGCAATTTTACACCCATGATCTTCCAACGGAGAGGTCATTCAAAGTCATGTTGTATGGTTTACATGAACTATGCACAAGTGAACTCAAACAAGAACTTAATAATATTGGACTTAAATGCCAAAACGTAAAACTCATAAAAAAAAATTATGACCAATTTATTGATATATTTTATTTAGTGTATCTCGAAATTGGTTCTATTAGATTAAGTGACATTAAAAAGAAATGTCGTTCAATATTTAAGACACAAGTGCGTTGGGATTTTGCTCGAAGACCGCGAAACAAAATTACCCAGTGCTACAACTGTCAGATGTATGGTCACGGAGAGAAACACTGTCACATTAAGACAACTTGTGCTAATTGTTCGGAGAACCATGACACTAAAGATTGCAAATCAAATACAATTAAATGTGCAAACTGTATGGAAACCCATAAATCCACTGATCCTGTATGCATAAGTCGTAAAAGTTTTTTCGAAATAAGAGAAAAACTATCTGCAAGAAACAAATCAAGCACTTTTACTAAGCGAATTCACAATGAACCAACTCAATCGCAATTTATATCCAACGCAAATGATTTCCCTGCTCTTAAGCCCATCAATCGTAACATATCTTCATCAGCAGCAGCAACAAATAAGACTGATCTCGCCAGCAATTATAACTCTAATTTTTGCGCAAACAATATCAACAAAACCGGTTTTCTAGGGTCCAACAACAACAACAACACAAACAGTACCAGTGTACTCTTCTCTTTGGATGAAATTAACTCTCTCACTGCTGAGATGATCACACTACTTAGTCAATGTCATACAAAAGCAGATCAATTCAATTGTATTGCACAATTAGCAATTAAGTATTTGTACGCAGGTAAATAATGTTAAACACAAACTTAAATATAATCTGTTGGAATGCTAGAGGCATTCGATTTAAATGTGTAGAATTTTTTGCTTTTCTAAGCAAGCATAATATTGGTGTTAGTCTTGTAAATGAAACATGGTTAAACAAAAATGTAAATATTGCTAATAAAGAGTATAAATGTTATAGAGTGGATAGAGAAGAGAGAATAGGAGGCGGTGTTGCCATAGTTATTAAAAGAACGCTAGAGCACAGATTACTACCCGTTGTTAATACTAAGGTAGTAGAGAATATTGGTATTGAAATACCATTTGCTAATGGACATTCAATTAAAATATTCTCTGTTTACTTTCCGGGAGGCAATTCCTCCGTAACTAGAAGATATGATTTAAGAAATGATTTACGTAAACTGGTCACTATAAATGAAACTTATTTAATTGGGGGAGATCTCAATTGCAGACACAGGAATTGGGGATGCATGAGAGCCAACGCATGGGGTAATATATTGTATGATCTTAATACTAGGCACTCATTCAATATTTTGTACCCTCCTGAACCCACTTGTATACCCCCTAATGATAGAACGAACCCTTCAACCATTGACTTATTTTTAACAAATATGCCAGAACTTTTCAGTCAGCCAATTGTCGTTAATGATTTAAGTTCAAACCATCTTCCGGTCATGTGTAGCGTCAATCATGCACCTCTTCAAAATGAGAACATGATTTTTGACTACAAAAATGCTAAGTGGAGTAGGTTTAAAAATAAAATGCGTACTAAATTAGAAAACTTACCGATGATAGATCCCAATGAAGTCAATCCTGATCAAATTAACGACGCTATTCAAAATTTTACAAATGTTACATTGGAAAGCGTGGCACAATCTGTTCCAAAGAAAAGGGTTCATAACGATAACTCAAACTCACTTCCAGCAAATATTGTGCACATATTAAAAAAAGGAATAGATTTAGGTTATTGTGGATAAGAACCAGAAATACTTTTTATCTATCAGAAGTTAAAGTTCTTAATAATTTAATAAAATTTTCTACTCAAGAGCACAAAAATAAAAAGTGGAACGCGAGGCTACAAACATTAGATAAAGCCATTTTGAAACCTTGTCAAAATAGTTAAGAAAAAAAACAGTCAGATTCCAGCGTTAAAAACTGGAAACTCAGTTCTATTGACAAATCATGAAAAAGCAAACGCTTTGGCTCATGAATTTTTTGAAAATCATCAATTAGGTAACAACGTTTCGAGCAGTAGTTCTACTGAAATTGCTGTAGAGCAATCAATGGAAATTATAAGATCTTAACAATTTCAATTTAGCGAAGATACAATTACAGTACAGGATGTAAAAACTGTACTTGGTGGCCTTAAAAATTCGAAGAGTCCAGGACTCGATGGTTTGAAAAATATATGTAATGTTAAAAAAACTGCCCAGAACAGGTATAAAATTTTTACAAATCATTTTTTCTGCTTGCTTTAAAATAGGTTATTTTCCAAGGCAATGGAAAATAGCAAAAATAATTCCCATTCAAAAACCTGGAAAAACTCCTTCTATAAGTTCTAGCTATAGACCTATTAGTTTACTCAGTTCTCTGAGTAAAGGTCTTGAGAAACTCATAAAAAATAAAATAGTTTTGCATTTGAACGAGCATAATATCCTTCCAGCGGAACAATTTGGTTTTAGAAGTTGTCATAGCACAGTGCATCAAGTGCATCGAATAACGAATGACATAAAAAGTAATTTTGCAGTAGGGAAACGCACTGGTCTGGTCTTATTAGATGTAGAGAAGGCTTTTGACACTGTGTGGCATAAAGCCCTTCTCCACAAACTCTTAGTTCTGGATTTTCCAATTTCCATTATAAAAATGATAAATTCCTTTTTAGCTGAAAGATTTTTTAAAGTATCAGTAAACGGATCCTACTCTGATCTATATGAAATCCTTGCAGGTGTACCACAAGGATCAGTTCTTGGTCCTGTTTTGTATACCATATTTACTTATGATTTCCCGACGTTAGCAAACTGTAAATCAGCTATTTTTGCAGACGATACGTGTTTGTATTCATCAGATTCAGTTGGTTTTAACATCGAAACCAACTTGCAATCTGCGCTGAATATTGTGCAAACGTACTTTAATGATTGTAAGATTAAAATAAATGCTGTGAAAACTCAAGCCGTCTTTTTCACTAGAAAAAGAAAAGCTTGTTTTTTACCCACCAATATGCTTCAAATTAATGGTATTCTAACAGAATGGAAATCGAGTACTAAATATTTAGGAGTACACCTAGACAAAACACTTACTTTTGGTGTTCATATACAAGAAGCAATCAATAAGGTGAACTTAGCTATAAAAATTCTATATCCGTTTATCAACAGGAAATCAAAACATAGTGTTGAAAATAAGCTCATCATTTTTAAGGTTAACTTTCAAAGTATCATGCTATATGCGTCACCTGTTTGGGGTATATGTGCTAATAGCCATTTACTTCGATTACAAAGAACCTAAAATAAAATACTAAAAATGATGTTAAATCTGCCATGGCACTATTCTACGGAAGATCTCCACTTACTTGCCAAAATTGAAAAAGTTTCATTTAGAACAAGTTATTTGTTTGAGCGATATAATGCATCTTGCAGACTATCGGAAAACCACCTTATCTCAAATTTGGCTATTTAGAAATAAAAAAAAAAAACACAAAAAAAAATTTAAAAAAAAAACACGAAACTATAAAAAAAAAAATATGTAAAAATAAAAACTTAAAAAAAAAACGGTTAAAGCTTTAATTTAGTACTTATTTATTTATTTATTTATTTATTTATTTATTTATTTATTTACTTATTTATTTATTTATTTATTTATTTATTTTTTTATTTACTTATTTATTTATTTATTTATTTATTTATTATTATTAATATATACATATATTTATTTATCTCTGTCTTTCTTTATTTATTTATTTATTTTTTTTTTCTTATCATATTTACTTTCTTTTTATTGTTTTTATTTATTTAAATGTTTGTGCATTTGTTTATTTGATTATTTGTTTATTATTTTAATTATTATTGTAATTATTTGCTTTGTTTGATTTTTATTTATTTATTTATTTATGTTTTTTTTTTATCTATTTATTTTTGGTTGTTAACATATTTCCTTTTTCTATTTTGATTGTATTTATTTATTTACTTGTAAAGCATTTTTGAGATTAGCGTTTTTCGATGCTTCCCAGCCTCCTATTCTCTCCAATCTTGGATAACCAATAACCATGTTTCATAAAAATTTGAAGATGGTTTTTTTTGTAGCTTTTTCCTTCGATTTGTTTGTAATGTTAAACTGTGATAATTTTATATAAAATTGTTATTTTTTTCAGAAGTAAAGTAGGGTTATACTAAATCTCTGTAAATTGTGCAATATAATTATAAGAAAAAATGTAAATAATTACTGCTACAATAAAATATATATATATATATAAGTTAAGACAGAATGAAACAAATACACATCGCAGCATCAGCAATTTCATTGTTCTTAATCTCCAAATCATATTGCCACCCAAAAGTGATGATCAGCATTATTATGCTCCGAAGAAACAGTACGACAGCCAAGTGGGCAGTTGGTGATCATCAGCGTAGCAGTGCAGTGCTATCCTTATCCTTTGTATTAATATTAATAATTGTAGTATTTTAAGAAATAAAGATTTTTTTTATTTAAATAAAGAAGTATAAAAATAATTGGAGGCCCCGGCGAGATAGGCCAATTTTAATGTGAATTTGAAAAAATAAAGTAAAATTTAAAATCAGTGTCTTCGCCATAAACAAAAAACAGCCATATATTCAACCAGGATTGAAGAAAGTGCAGAATTTATATTATAAGTAAGATATTATATTTTAAGATGAATAAATGTCCGACACATTTAAAAAATTTATGAGTGATTACAAGAAGCAAAAAAAAGTTAAAATACAAACTGCAAACAAAAATTTAGATTTAGATTTAAACAAAAGTGAAGTAATTAATAACAGAATGTCAAACGTACAGGAAATAGAAGCTTTAATCGCGAAAGCATTATTAAATAACACAAACTTGCTACAAATCGAATTTTCTAAAGAAATTGAACACTTAAATAAAAAACTAAAAGATTTAGGAGCTTCTAATGTAGTTAAGAATTATGAAAAGCAAACTATAGATGTAACAATACAAGATAACGAAGGGTTAGATGTTATAAAGTCGTTACCTGAATTTTCTGGCAACGCAAGTTCCTATGTAAGCTGGAGAGAAGCTGCTTACAACTCAATTAGCCTGTATACAAAAGGCAGTAGGAGATTTTTTGCAGCACTTACCATTTTCAGAAATAAAATTCTGCATAGTGCAAATGACATTTTGACCAATCATGGTACAACACTAAACTTCGAAGCAATTATGGCAAGATTAGATTTTGCTTACGCCGATAAAAGGCCACTGCATATGTTAGAGCAGGAGCTAAGTGTATTAAGACAAGGGTCTATGGAGATATTAGACTACTATAATAAAGTAAATGAAAAACTTACGTTAATAATTAATAAGACCATGATGACCCACGGAAATGAGTCACCCATTTCACATGAACTATGTAGGATTCATAGGCAAAACGCCTTGAGAACATTCATATCAGGCTTGTCTGGAAATCTCTCAGATATTTTATTCTCAATCTGCCCCCCAGATCTACCAAGTGCGCTAGCAAAAGCTCAAGAACTGGAATCAAACAAATCACGTGCTACCTTTGCACAAAGGTATAGTTCACCAAATGATATTAAAAAACTACCTAACAACAATTTAAGATTTCCTCCACGGAACATGCAAACAACACACAATGATTTCCCTCGATATCCAAATAATGATTACAGACAGTTGTCCCAACGATTTGAACCAATGGTTCTTGGGTCTTCAGTTAATCGACCTATGAATAAAAGTGACGTAAATCACTATAAACAAATACACGCTAATACAGCACAGAATCCATACAATGTACCACCAGGTCCAAGTAACTATAGACACAATCCTGAACAATACAATAAAAATCCAAACTGGCAATGGAAAAAACCTGATCAAAACTTATACAATAATCCCCAAAGACCTCTATTCAAGAGAGAAAAAGATAACTATAGTGGACATTCGAATAGGCCACCACCAAACAAAAATGAAAGGATTAACAATTTAAACGAAGATTCAGATCATTTTTTAGACATGAGACGGGATTGCCCCACATTCAAAGAAGACTAGGAGATAAAAACATTCGTATTCTGTTAGATACCGGAGCTAATAGTAATTATTGTAAACCAAACATTTTTCAAGAAGAAATTAGCCTCCCTATATTTAAACGAGCCCTCACTCCAAATGGAGAAATAATAATAAAAACATATCACGAAGTATTAATATTTAATACAATCACGAGATTTTATGTGATAAACAATTTAGAATTCGACGCGCTTATAGGCATCAACCTACTTAGTGATATAAATGCAAAAATTGATTTAGAAAATAGAATTATAAAATATAATACAAAATGTGAAAAAATATTTTTCACCGAAAAAGAAGTAAGTAAAAAGGTAAATAATATAAAAGATATTGACATAGAAAGATTGGTTGAATCAATGACTAAAAGGATTACGGATATCCACTCAAACATTGATATGACTTTGCCATTTAGGACCGATGTTATCGCCGAAATCCGTACAGATACAGAAAAGCCTATATGGACGAAACAATACCCCTACCCCTTAAGCGTTAATAAATTTGTGAACCACGAGATTCACGATTTATTAAATAAAAATATAATAAGGCCTTCCAAAAGCCCTTATAACAGCCCCGTTTGGGTCGTTCCTAAAAAAGGAACAAATGAAGACGGAACGCCAAAAAACCGCCTTGTAATTGATTTCAAAAAATTGAATGAACACACTGTATCGGATAAATACCCAATACCCGATACAAGTGTTATACTCTCTAACCTAGGGAAAGCAAAATATTTTTCAACCCTCGACCTTGAATCTGGATTCCATCAGATAATGATGAAACCAGAAGACATAGAAAAAACTAGTTTTTCTATAAATAACGGAAAATATGAATGTATACGACTTCCGTTTGGCTTAAAAAATGCCCCCTCTATTTTTCAACGAGCAATGGACGACATACTGCGTCCATACATAGGCAAAATTTGCCATGTATACATTGACGATATCATTGTATATTCAGATACTCTCGAAAATCACACGAATCACTTAAACGAAATAATTAATATACTAAAAAAGGCAAATATGAAAATTTCTATAGAAAAATCAGAGTTATACAAAGATCAAGTAGAGTTTTTGGGTTATATCGTAGCACAAAACGTAATTCGAACCAACCCAGAAAAAGTTCGAACTATTAAAGAATATCCACAACCAAATACACTCAAAAAATTTTCCTGGTAGGCAAAATCTGGTAGAAAATACCAGCCAAAAAACTGGTACAATAGTCCAGATTTCGTGGTAAATAACTCCAGATTTCATGGTAAAAACCAAAAAACCAGAAATCTGGTAGAATCTAACAAGTACCAGGAGACATTTTTTTTAACCAGATTTCCTGGTAGAAAAAAACCAGGAAAAAATGTGGTAAAATACTCCAGATTTCGTGGTAAATAACTCCAGATTTCCTGGTAAAAAGAAATCTGGTTTTATTTACCAGAAATCTGGTTTCCTGGTAAAATTTTTGACAGAAAATTTTCTGGTAAATACTACCAGCGTCCTGGTAGAAAGTATGTTTTTTCCTGGTAAATTGAAGATTATCTGGAATCTGGTAAATAGAACCAGGACATTTTTTTTTCTGGTATATTTTTTCTGGTACATAAAACCAGTCTTCTGGTTTTTATTACCAGAAATACTGGGAGTTTGGAAATTATCTTTTTTTCTGGTAAATAAAACCAGGAATTTTACTGCCTGGTATATTTTTTCCTGGTAGATAAAACCAGTCTTCTGGTACTTATTACCAGAAATACTGGGAGTCTATAGATTATATGTTATCTGGAAAATAAAACCAGGATTTTTTCCGTCTGGTATATTTTTTCCTGGTAGATAAAACCAGTCTTCTCGTACTTATTACCAGCAATATTGGAAGTCTTAAAATTATCTTTTATCTGGTAAATAAAACCAGGAATGTTATTGTCTGGTATATTTTTTCTTGGTAGATAAAACCAGGCTTCTGATAATTAATACCAGAAATTCTATGAGTTTAAGAACTATCTTTTTTCTGGAATTTTATTGTTTGGTATATATGTTCCACTTAGGTAAAAAACATATTTTAGTACAGTATACCTATCAAGCCAGGAAAAAAATTCCTGTTATATTTTACCAGAATTCTGGTACCTACATGTTTACCAGAAAAAAAAATATTCCTAGTATATTTTACCAGACTTCTGGTGTATTTTTACCAGGAAAAATATGCCTGATATATTCTACCAGAATTTTGATACATTTTTACCAGGAAAAAAATATTCCTGGTATATTTTACAAGACTTCTAATATATTTTTACCAGGAAAAAAAAATATTCCTGGTATATTCTACCAGAATTCTGGTACATTTTTAACAGGAAAAAATATTCCTGATATATTCTACCAGAATTCTGATACATTTTTACCAGGAAATAAATATTCCTGGTATATTCTACAAGACTTCTGGTATATTTTTACCAGGAAAAAAAATATTCTTGGTATATTCTACCAGAATTCTGGTAAATTTTTAACAGGAAAAAATATTCCTGATATATTCTACCAGAATTCTGATACATTTTTACCGGGAAAAAAATATTCCTGGTATATTCTACCAGAATTTTGGTACACCACGTTTGGCTTGTTTGCTGGTAGTATTCATCATTCCCGCCATAAATACGTACCTAATACAAAATATCCATCCAATAACGGGACATGCATATTCAGAGATGTTGAATGTGCTCTATGCAAGCATGAGGAATGAAATTGTTGACACAGAGATGTTAAATGTAACTTTTTTTGATAGTTTTTGCAATTTTTATAAAATAAATAAAAGAATTTGCTTAATTGTCTTTTTAAGTAATTATTTCTGTATTGCTTAAGGCACATTTCATTACTAAATTTGTTTGGCACAGAAATTTAGAAGATTGTATGCAATTTACCTATTATATTTCTTCGTGTTTTTATTTATCAATGGAACCCATACAAAAATCAGATATATAAAAAAGGCAAATCTTGTTTTGGTTTCTTTTTTTCGATTTTGGTTCCTTTTTTCGAATAATCTATGAAAAAAACACATGGGCGGAGTCATCTTACGTGATAATTGAAAGTTGATTGATTTTCCAACTTGAATTAACCATGCAAACTTTCATGAAAATGGCAAAATTTTTGTATGAAATCTAAAACTAATTAGGTGTCATTCAAATCATTGCAAAAAAGCGTTTTTAAATGTAACTTTTTTGAATAAAAACAAAAAAAAGATATCTTGAATAACATTACATGATTCCAGCCCAGTTTTCATAGAATGTTAAGGCCCAAATATAATAAGCATAGGAAAACACAAGCTTATGTCAAAAACCTCATAAAAAAATTCAAAATGTTCACACAACCTAAAACGAAAAACTTTTATGAGGTTATCTCAAATGGACTTCGAATTCTGTTCAAGCTACCCAAAAACACATGTTTAACATAATCACACGTAAAGATCAGAATTTTTGTTTTGTTTAGCTGTGACTTTTTTGAGGTTATCTCGAAACCCTGACTCGATGGGTTAAATGGACCTCGGATTCATTTTCAGCAACCCAAAAAAAAAACTATTAATACAAATATACCTTTTATTTGGGTCTTTAAGTAATCTGTCGGTGTAAAAGAAAACTATCCTATAAAATATCTACTCTTAAGTGTAAGCATTAGTTTTTCAACATTTACATAATTTTAGTTTATCAATTATTACTTAAAATTTTTCGAAAAACTACCTACGAATTGTGTATATAAAAAAGATTATTGCAAATTTTGTTGCCATGTAAAAAATATTAGGTATTCTTAAAAAAAGAAGAAAATTTAGAGTCATTTGTGAAAACACATTTTTTGTTGTGCTTAACTTTTATTAAATATAATTGAGGAGGTGATTTTCAAAACAAGCTATTGGTAAAAAATGAGAATGGATGTAATCTGTCCGGTAGTATTCATCATTCCCGCCATTAAAACATACTACAAAATATCCATTCGATAACGGGACATGCATATGAATGTCTATGCAAGCACGAGTAAAGAGTTGACCCAGAGATGTTAAATGTAACATTTTTATTGGTATGGTTTTAAGGTTTTAAAAAATTAATAAAAGAGTTTGCTGATATCGTCTCAAAAAATAATTTTTCCTGTATTGTATAACAAATTTTATTGTTGAATTTTTCTGCCGCACATATTTAGTAGATATTATGTGAGTTACTTCCTATTTTGCTTCATGTTTTTATTTATCAATAAAACTCATACAAAATTGACAAAATTATTTGCTATACACTCATAAGTATAATTGACATTACGATGTATAAAAAACAAACCTTTAACGCACTAATTTATAGTTGATCGCTTTTTCAACGCGAATAAATAAAATTAAATTTTTATGAAAATTATATATTTTTGTATGAAAATGACAACTAATTAGGTGTCTCTTTAAATTCTCGCAAAAAAGTATTTTTAAATTAATTTATCGTGCATAAAACACAAAAAAAGATATTTTGACTAGCAACTATAACATTATTACGATTCTACCCAGTTCTCAAAGATGTTAGGGTCAAAACATACTCAGCCATGTTGACCTTGTTTCCAGTTTATTTCGTCGAAGAAGAAATCTTTGCTCTTGAAACCCTGTAGGGCTCATGATAAATTTGTTGTTCTAGAAGTTTCATGAAAAACTTAACAAACGTATCCAAATTATTCACAGAAAAAGCGGTAACAGAGAAGACGCTTAGAATTCTTCTCCGTTGCCGTTTAATTTTCTGATTTTCAGTTAAAACATACTAAATAGGTTGTATTACTTTCTCAATTTCCTTTTTTTAATTTCAGTTCTGTCAAATATGTATTCTCTGAATTTAACCGACTACCAGAGAAAAATAAATTTTTGATAGCTCAAAATTTATCTTTTTGCTTACAGTGTCGCAAAAGCATTCTAGACTTAATAATTTACCCAATTCAAACAAGCCTAAATATCAAATATAAATTTTAATATTTTAATATATTTTGTTTGTAAAAACTTCATAAAAAACATTCCTACATACCCCTACTAAGTTTGTTACTCATCTCTGTTTTCTTTTCTATGTGCAGGGAGATTTACATTTCTAATTTAACAACCCTGCGCATTGCACAATGTGCTTGGTATTGTAAAATCGAAACTTGTGTGTTATTTCAGTGCAAACATCGAAGAGAGCAGCACGCGGTTTTTATTCGTGGTAACTTATTCGTGATTTTCTAATAAAATTGTTGGCAAAATTGTATTCAATTATTAGCTCAAGTAAAATTAAAGAAAATATTGCAATATTACTTTGTTATTAACAATGTAATATTGTAATTTTTTCTTTGTGCACAATTGTTTCTTCTTCAACCCCCATTTTTAAACTCACAAAAAAGCACGCGCTTTTCCTTTAGCGTTCATCTTCTTCATTTGGCGTCTGCATTAACCAGGTTAGTACATATCTTACGAATATTTTTTTTAAAATCCCCATTTTTAAAACATTTATATTTTCATATTATTTTAATTATCTTCAACAATGAACAAGCTATAAAACTAATTGTGAGGAAACAAAGCAATATTCCACTTTTTCGGCATTTTACCAGAGCGTTTACCAGCATTAACAAGGTTTCTACATACATAATCTACATCACCAAGACCAGACATAATTACAAGTAAGTAGGTAACACCATTTTATTAGAATTTTATTTTTGTATCGTTTTGAATCAATTCAATCTGACTTTGTGTAGATTATAATTTTCATTCAGTTTGAAATATAAGTATGTATGTATAAATATCGTATTAAAATCCTCAAATAATATCTGTCGGCAAAATAAAAAAAAGACGTATTTTTTTAGGCAAAGTGTAACTTATTCGTAATTTTGCATTACACTTGTTGGTAATATGTATCTTTAGAATTGTGTTTATTTGCATACGCATGTTTAATTATGTACAACAGTGAACAAGCACGCTCCAATTGAAAAAAAAGACGCGCTATTCTACTTTTTCGGGCATTTCCATTAACCACGTTGATATACATATATGACTTTTATCTCCAATCCCAATTTAAAATTTACATTTTCACATTACCTACTGAATGGCAAAAAAAAGATTCTGTTTTTTTTATGGAGCATGCTTGTCAACAAAATTTCACTGTTTCAGATGGTTAAATATTAGTTTTATTTTTCTAAGATTATTAAATCATCTTTAAGAAAACCTAGCTGGTAATTTAGACAAGACAAGTTCAACAGAAAGTTATATCAGTTTTTAAGGATTTCGTTGTTGTATCGTTTAGCAGCAAAATTCTTAACGTAAAATGTCATTTGTATAGCTTATATTAATTTGTATTAATTTTGAGATGGACAATCAAACTAACATTAATTCTCCCACCCAACAGATTCCAAGAAAATTACAAAATTTTAGCAATCACCGGCTATACAACTAAAAAACTAAACTACCAGCGACTACAATTATCGGCTAGACATCTGACAACCTACCAGCTACTACAATCATCAGCCAGGCCAAACTAAATTGTATTTAAGCAGATAAAAACAGTAAGTAACACCATTTTAATATATACAACAATTATCTTTATACTAACAGAAATAGCCAAAACTTCATTGTTTAAAAAAATGTATCATCCTTTTATTTGAAATTCATTCTTGTATCATTTTAAAGCAAAATTCAAAGTGATACAATTGACTTTATATAGCTTATCTTAATTTTTAAATATACAGGTAGATATAGTTAATTAAACTTACATTAATTCAGTATATATACCTTCCTCTTTTTTGATATTTTTTAATCAATTATACTAATTTGCTTGGCGTTAATAGCTTATAAGCAAAATTTCTTGCTGTACTCAAACACCCAACAAAATTGATAAAAAAATGGAAGAATCAGAACCACGTTCACCGTCACCTCTGGAGAAAAATAAGATAAGTGAATTAAAAGAAACAGAAACACCGGTCAACATTATCCCATCTAGTCAAGTACTTCTATCGACTACAAATTTTGTTTTGGTTCGAGATGACGGTAAATTATTACAAAAGGACTTGTCATCGCCGAATGACAACTCAATAAGTATTCAAGAGCAATCAGATGATCAATCAACGGTAGGTGGGGAAAATATTTCATTCTCAGAATTGATAAGTTCTTATTGCTCCAATGATGATGACAATGAGATGGAAGCTCTCATAACTCTTTTGAATGAATGGAAAATTCCAAAATTTGTTCACCAATTTTTTATTGGTAAATATAGAATATTGATTTAAAGTAGAAATATTTCAATAAAAACCAAAAATTACGTTAACAGATGAAAATCTTTTTGTACCGGTGTTGAAAGTGGCAAACGAATTTTTCATGGAGAGGTTTTTACAAACTTTAAATATAACAACCGCAAGTAGGATTGTTTTCTTTGATAAGTGGTATCAATGGAAAACCGAACGGTATACATCTTTATCTAATACTCCGTCTTTCGATGAGCGAAATGTTTCTACACCAACGACTAGTGTAGCGTCACCTTCATCTACCACCGCATTAGTGAGCAAAAGTTTGATAGATATTTTAAACTGTAAAGATGGACAAACAATTAAAGATTATTATGAAGAAAATAAAAACATCGACAATAAATCTGTTCGTAAGTTGCTCACCGATACAATTTTGTGTTACGCCAGAACAAACAATGTACATTTCTCGTCGAACGATTTAATAAAGCTCTCAGAAGAAATACAGTTGGTGTTTAATGAGGATCCAGTAAGAAATTAGAAACTGTTACCATTTATTTTTTTTAATTTTTAATTTTGTATGTTTTTAATTTTAATTAAATCATAGTTGGATTACTACTGCACAAAAAAAGGCATGAAAAATCCTAAAGGTAAACTTGCAAACAAGTTTCATAATTATCGAGGAAAAAGTCGTTCAATGAATCGCTTGTTTACGGAACACAATAATAAAAAGAAGAAACTCGATGATTTGCCAGTGGAACAAAATACTTTTGAACAAGAAAAGCTGCTTCTAAAAATGAAGCACGATCATCATACATTGAACGCTCAAGAAAAAAGTGATGCATGGGCAAAAACTTTTAGTATTCGCCAATTAGATCTCCAAAAGGCTAACAATAAGGCAATTAAATGGGAAAAATTCTATGAAAAATGGCACTTCATGAACTTTCCAAATGGCTATGAATATGTAAGAAAATAATTGGTCCTAATTTATTTTTTGATACCACGCCATTTTAAATTTTTATTTATCATTAACTAAACAATGTTTTTTTTATTTAATATTTAGTTAAATAACATTATTTCAATGAAATGGTTTTTATTAATTCCAACTTCAGAATTTGATTTGATTTTCCTCTACTCGAATCCTAATTATCAAATACTTCCTTTTCGGTTTTAACGTGTGTTTTCTGTAAAATTATTCAATGCCATAATTCAAAATCAAGTTTTAGAATGCATTGATAACGTATCTAAGTTGTCTTTTCTTGCATGACCCTTTCAGCAATTAATATTTCATTTAATTTTATTTTATTATTAGTTTTCAACTTAGGTACTTTAGCAAGTATTGAATTAAAAAAGTGCTTTTTTTTAATTTAACTTTAAAAATAAACTTTCTTTTTAGATCGAATCAGACTTTAACAGAATGTTCGCAAATAAAAACGATGTTCTAGTGGGTACCAAAATAGCCAATTTTTGTAATTTAATGCTGCAATATGCGTTCCCAAAATTATTAACCAACATCGAGTTAAAAACCATGCTGTACGATTTCAATCAACAATGTCAAGCAGATGTGTGCGAAGTATCTCAGAGTAACTATAATTAACTCTAGCTATACATATATTACATACGGAGCCTTATCGCCAAATAGTCTTGTTTTGTTCAAGATTTTTGACTTTGCCACTTACGATTATATGGCAATAAGGCTTAGATAACAGGTTCTTATTCTTTTTAATTATTGTAAAACGTAGAAAATATTAAAATTAATCTTAAGTTAAAAATAAAACTCAAAAATTATTAATTTTTCTATTTTCTTCAAATAATATTTTCTTCTTTTTAATATAAAAAAGAAATATGTAAACAGTTAACAAGTTTGTTTATTGCAATTCTTGATTGCACACAAATTCAAAGCTTGGTTTAGGTACTTCATTGAATTGTGAAGCTTTGTTTTACAATATCTGTTTATGTTTAAGTTAACAACTTGAGAACCTATTTAACAAAAAAGGAAAAAATTGTATTAAATTCTATTGACTAAAAAAAATATTATAAGCTACTTTGAAAAATTATTGTTCTTTTCATAAATTTAACAATTTTTCATTTAATACAGCATAAACATAAAATCAAAACTACCTATTTTCTCATAACAACATTCTCAATTCTTTAACAGATACTATGACTGTGATGGTATTCATGCACTTGCACTATCTACTGCCACCAACCGCACGTGATAACAATAAGCGCTACACCGTAAAAGATAGCCAAGAAGCATCGATAAGATTGTTTGCGCTCCCTCAAGACTACAAGGAGTATCGAAATGCTATAGCTGCAAACAGTTCAAATTCCCAGCCACCGTTAATATCAATTATTGGTTCATTGACAAAAATCGAAGAAATCCACGTAGATTTCGATAACATGCATTTCAAGATGTTAACTATGGAACGTGCTATTGATATTTGCCTGAAAACATTCTTCACCTTTAACATGGCGTATCCGAAGCAATGTGAAAACTTTTGGCAATTCATAGATATTTATTTCTACCAAATCGAAAAATCAGCCACAAACGCCAAAGCTCGCAACCTTTTGCGATTCCTCAACTCAAATGAATGTCTTAATACGTAATATGTCAGAGTGAGATAACTTTTATTATTCTGTATGTTATAAACATATTTTATATTATTTAATTTAAGTTAACTATTTTATAATATTTAATTTAAGTAATCTTTTTGATGTTATTTAATTTATTTGAATAAAATAAGTTATTGTTTTTTTAAGTTATAAAAAGGCTTATGTTTCTTTTATTTTATGGATTTTTATATTGCAACTTTATGAAAATTTTTTAGCTTTTTTTTAGAGTTTCATGAATCTAATGGTAAGCAAAACAGAAAACTTCTAAATTACCTTTTTCCCCCTAAGAAGTAACAAAGTTCTGGTAGATTTTACCAATGTAAAAAATATTCCTGGTATAATCTACCAAAGTTCTGGTGGATTTTACCAGGAAAAAAATAATTTCCTGGTAAATTCTACCAGCATTCTTGTACATTTTAGCAGGAAAAAAAAATATTCCTGGTATATTCTACCAGAATTCTGGTATATTTTTACCAGGAAAAAAGATATTCCTGGTATATTCTACCAGAATTCTGGTATATTTTTACCAGGAAAAAAAAATATTCCTGGTATCTTCTACCAGAATTCTGGTACATTTTACCAGGAAAAAAAAATATTCCTGGTATATTCTACCAGAACTCTGGTACATTTTACCAGGAAACAAAATATTCCTGGTATATTCTACCAAAATTCTGGTATATTTTTACCAGGAAAAAAGATATTCCTGGTAAATTGTACCAGAATTCTGTTATATTTTTACCAGGAAAAAAGATATTCCTGGTATATTCTACCAGAATTCTGGTATATTTTTACCAGGAAAAAAAATATTCCTGGTATATTCTACCAGAATTCTGGTATATTTTTACCAGGAAAAAAAATATTCCTGGTATATTCTACCAGAATTCTGGTATATTTTTACCAGGAAAAGAAATATTCCTCGTATATTGTACCAGAATTCTGGTATATTTTTACCAGGAAAAAAAATATTCCTGATATATTCTACCAGAATTCTGGTATATTTTTACCAGGAAAAAAAATATTCCTGGTATATTCTACCAGAATTCTGGTATATTTTTACCAGGAAAAAAAATATTCCTGGTATATTCTACCAGAATTCTGGTATATTTTTACCAGGAATACTGGGGAAAATGTAACCAGGGAAAAAAATATTCCTCGTATATTCTACCAGAATACTGGGTTTATTCCCATTATAATTTTTACCAGGAAAAATTATTCTCCTGGTATATTCTAACAGAAATCTGGTGTATTTTACCAGGAATTCTTCGAAAAATCTCCTGGTAAAATTTACCACGATTTTCTGGAAAATTTTACCAAGACGCCTGGTAGGAATCTAAAAACCACTTTTTCTGGATAAATTTAGCGGGAAATCTGGTCACCTGGTACCAGTTTTTTTTTTTGAGTGTACACTAAGACAACTTCGTAGTTTCCTCGGAATGATAGGCTACTATAGAAAATTTATAAAAAACTTTGCCAATATAGCAAAACCCCTTACAAGTTATTTAAAAAGTGAAAATGGACAAATTTCTACACATGTAGCAAAAAAAACTGAAATAATATTAGATGAAAATGCGGTCAAAGCATTTAATACATTAAAAGAATATTTAATGCACGAAGTGGAGCTTACACAGCCAAATTTTGAAAAAAAATTTACTTTAACAACCGATGCTTCTAATGATGCAATTGGTGCAGTTTTATCCCAAGATGGGAAACCTATCACCTTCATATCAAAAACCCTAAACAAAACCGAACAATGTTATGCCACAAACGAGAAAGAGCTCTACGCTATCGTTTATGCACTCAAGAATCTAAGAAATTACCTTTACGGTATCACAAACCTCGAGATCCACACGGATCACCAACCCTTAACTTACGCTGTTTCTAAAAGAAACCCGAATTCGAAAATGAAAAGGTGGCATAGTATCATCGAGGAATATGCACCAAAATTCATTTATAAACCTGGAACCACAAACATAGTAGCAGATGCATTATCTAGACAAAACATTAATCAAATATCTGACTCATCATCAAACCACGCTACAACACACTCAGCCGAAAGCAGTGAACATGATAACATTGAAATATTAAACAAACCTATAAATCAATTTAACCAACAAATTGTTGTTAATAAAGCTTCAGAATTCATCCATGAACAACTGAATCCATTTCCTAACAAAAAAAGGCACCTTATAGAATATTCAGACCCTTCACAATTAAAACAATTGTTCAAAGAATTCCTTAAACCAGGAACAGTAGCATTATTTACTCATGCAGAGGTAATTTATGAATTAAAAGATGTTTTTAAAACATTTACAAATGAATTCATTCGTTGCAAACATTTCGTCAATGATATAACAAATAAAGACGACCAACAAATAATAATAGAACAAATTCATACAAGGGCACACAGAGGCTCAAAAGAAAACATAAAGCAAATAGAAGAAATGTATTATTGGCCCTCAATTAGAGAAGAGGTAGAAGAATATGTAAGATCATGTGAAATTTGCAATAGGAATAAATACAATAGGAAGCCCCATATTGAACCAATTGGTGAGGCACCAATTCCTAAGAACAAAGGGGAATCCTTACACTTAGATGTAATGATGTTCGAAAAATTGAAAGTCATAACTTGCATAGATGCATATTCTAAATTTTTAGTAATTAAAATCATAGAAAACAAACTTAACATGGGTATCAAAGTTTTAGAAATTTTACAAACATTTCCTAATTGTACTAATATAACTTGCGACAATGACCCGACATTTACAAGCCAACCATTCAAAACGTTAATGGAACGTCAAAAAATTGATATGTATTATGTTCCAGCCAAACATTCACTATCGAATGGACAGGTAGAAAGAGTGCACAGCACAATCCAAGAATTAGCTAGATGCATTAGAGAAGAATTTAAAATAGTAGACTTAGAAGAAGTACTAATCAAATCAGCTTTAGAATACAATAAAACTATACATTCTGTAATTAATGAAAAACCTATGAATATATTATTTAACGAAAAAGACCATTCAGATACTTTCAATAAATTAAAAACAGCACAAGAAAAAACTTTAAGAACATTTAATAAAAAAAGAAAACAAATTCCACTAGAAGAAAATTGTATTGCATACGAAAAAACAACTAATGAAAGATGGGGAAAAATAAAACCCAAATTCAAAAAAATAATTGTAAAACAAGATTTAGGTCATACTATTAAATTAAAAAATGGAAGAGAAATTCACAAAGATAATTTGAAAATAATCTAATAATTTCAGAAAATGTTCCTCTTACTGCTATCAATCTCAGCTTGTGCAGCTCAAGTAATCGATTATACAAGAGAAGATTACTTGTTAATTAATAATAACAATGTTTTAATATACGAAGATGATGCAAATCTTTTTCATGTTACAAATCTAACTAATATAAGAAAAATAATACGCGAATCCAAACAAGCTTTGATAAAGCATCACGATCAAACGGAATACCCTGGTACTCCATACACTGAAAAACACGAAATAGATTTCTCTATTATCGAAACCCTATTAGACCAATTAACTTTAACTAATCGTAATAAAAGAGCTATCGAAACAATCGGTACTATTTGGAAATATATTGCAGGATCTCCTGATCATAATGATAAAATAATAATCGAAAATAAGATAAACGACTTAGTCGAGAATAACAATAAACAATTTATGATTAATTCAAAATTATTCAAATTAATGGAAAGTATATCAAAAAACCACATAGATGATATTGTAACCAAACAATGTAAAATTATCATCCTAGAACTACAAAACTTAGTGAACACTATATCACTATCTAAGCTTGGAAATTTAAATCCTAATATATTAAGTTTAAGAGAAATTAAAAATATAATCAAACATGAAAATGTATCACTATCTATTTCAGATTTATTAGATGTATCCAAATTTAAAATTATGCAAAAACAGGATATCATTGTAATTCTAATTAAATATCCTATTATAACATTAAACTGTAAACTTTTTGAAGTTAGAGCAATAAGTCATATTGATGGAAAAATAATCATACCAAATCAAATTGCCCTCTGCAAAAATAACTATACAAATATTAAAGAATGTAAAATAGAGTTAAACAACTACTACTGTAAATTAGACCATAACGCCAACTGCCTATCAAACCTATTAAACAACCAAAAAACCACTTGCAGCAAAATCAAAGAACACAATCCACGGATAGAAGTCATATTGGAAGGATCCATATTAATTACTGGAGAACACATTGTTGATAACATCACTTATTACGGAACTAATTTAGTTACCTTCGAAAACCAAACTTGTATCGATGAAGTTACATACAAAAACCCATCTTACGAAATAAAACAATTCCTAAAGGGATATTCAAGTTCAAACTATGAAATTGGACAATATATTGAATCACTAAACGAAGATTTAAAAATACAAAACATTAACTTTTTAAATTTTCTACAGCAAGAAGTGTACGATAATCCAACATATACAACCATGTTTGCACTCTTAATTGTTATCACAATAATGATATTAAAAAGAGCATACAATACAAACCAAAACCAAGAATCTCAAGATGATTTGATGGAACAGGCATGCCTACGCATAAATCACGCTATTGCAGAAGAAATTGAACGAGGACGTTCAAACTTGAACTAAGAGGGGAGTTAAGACAGAATGAAACAAATACACATCGCAGCATCAGCAATTTCATTGTTCTTAATCTCCAAATCATATTGCCACCCAAAAGTGATGATCAGCATTATTATGCTCCGAAGAAACAGTACGACAGCCAAGTGGGCAGTTGGTGATCATCAGCGTAGCAGTGCAGTGCTATCCTTATCCTTTGTATTAATATTAATAATTGTAGTATTTTAAGAAATAAAGATTTTTTTTATTTAAATAAAGAAGTATAAAAATAATTTATATAATGATGGATCAAAGTGTCACGTTCTGTACGATTGTAGGTTGTCAGAGGATTTTGAAATACGAAGCGGATTAAGACAGGGCTGTATTCTGTCGCCATTATTGTTTTTGTTGGTGATAAGCGATGTACTGCACGCAGCTCTGTTAGGTAGCGGAGGGATCCAATGGACTTTGACATCCTATTTAAAGGACTTACATTACGGAGATGATGTTACCCTGCTCTCTTATAGGATCATGAATCTCCATCAAATGACAAAAAGTGTGGAAAGAGAGGCAAAAGTCGTGGGTCTGAAAATTAATTAGGGCAATCGGTATGCTGTCGAAAATTTGGAGAAATAACTCTATCAGCTTGAAAACAAAGCTACGACTGTTTCGCAAAAATGTCGAATGTGTGCTTTTTTATGGGTGCAACACCTAGAAGTTCACTTCAGTCATAACAAGAAGGCTACAAAAATTACAGAATAGATGTCTTCGCAATATCTTATGGATTTTCTAGCCAAAACAAATATCCAATGAGGTCCTTCATAGAAGGACAAATCACAAACCTTTAGACTCTATTATACGAAGGCGTAAGTGACGATAAAATGTTTGTATTCGGTAAACTAAATTTGTTTCAAATATGTAAATAGTTCACAAATACGAAAGTAACTTTTAAAATCTTTTTGATAAAGAAAATTTTAGCATAAGAAAATTAGACTCGAAATTTAAAATTACGAGAAATATGATATAGAGTTAATAATCCACTGCAATTATATGGTTGAAGCTTAATCACAGTCTAATTGGTTTTGCAGCAGATACGCAAATCCATTCAATTATTATAGTTTTTGTGTAATGCTTTACAATGGTAATTATTACTATTATTTCTTCCAATAAAATTTCAAACATTTATCAATCGCATACATCAATTAGTGTTGTAATCGTTATTCCCTATAGCATTTCTAATCCCCCCTTTCAATCAAACAATATTCAATTTGCTTAGTTTGCACTTACTTATGTTACCAATATCCTTACATATATCCTGTTTGCAAATCTGAATTTTAATGCTTATGTACATATATTGCATATTATAGGTACTCTGTACTCGACTCAACTTGACTGATGATAGGTTCCTTGAGTCGTCCGTTATCGTCGTCGTTGGTTAGTCTTTAGAGTATCTATCAGCAATTACCATCCAACATATAGACTAAGTAAAAACCAACCCCACAACACACAATCTAACTTTATTTGCATTTGATTAAAATTCAAGAATGATGCAATTTGCACCCCACAACGCTGAGAACTCCTTGAGATTTCCAGTCAGACCCTTTTCTCTTTTCTAGGTTTTCTTGCTTTTTGTATTTCTTTCTGCACCACTTCCGATTAGAATTGTTGAATAAATAAAATGCAAATAGTTTGTTCTTATCATAAGACATAGAAAGCACCCATACATATATGTACACAAAATAGAACCACATTCATGAATTGATTTCATGCGAATATGTTAGAGTATATGTAAATTGTCTTAGAGATAAAATTTTCTCTAAATACTTGCAAGGGAATTATTCTCACAACCCACATTGTAAAAGTTGCATAAATATTCTGTTCAAAACAATAAATCACCTGCTGCAGAGTACACTGAGTGAAAAAAGTTAGGACTGAAATTGTTATGAAACCTCTCTTTTCAATAAATAAAGTCTACATGCGATGGCTACATTTAAATTAAGAAGATAAAATTAAAAAAATATTGATGTAGTCAGGATATGATATGATTAATACAGAAGACATACACTCAAAAACTAAATATTTACTGGTTACATAAGGATATGCATTCACTACATACAACTTTAAGCCATCACCTAATCAAAGAAAATCACATAATGTTATGTGCAGATGAAAAAAAAGGACTTGAACTGAACAAATATGAAAAACATGAACCAATAAAAAATAATATGTATGTGATGAGTACATAAGTTTATGGAATGAATACATACAGCTTTGATATCAGTACGAAGGTAATATTAAGATGTATGTAATAAGTCCATAGATTTATAAAATGACTACATATATTTATCAAATGAATGCATACATTTATTTAATGGCTGTTAAAACGTCACTCAGTACGTATGGATCTAAAAGAAGTTGAAATAAATATAAGTTAATTTTTATACACTTTAGAGTTTTCAGAAAGTAGTTAGCTTATAGCAAGCTTCAAACTACGATATGAGGCTCATCATAAGTACATGTGTTAGGTGTTAGTAAGAAAATAATACACTTTAAGCCTAATACACGCACAAGATACTAAGCATACAAGCATACATAGTTAAATACCCTTTCCTTTTTTTTTTATAGTTAAAGTTTTCGTCTGACATTTTAAAGAGTTTGCGGCAAGGCTATTCTCCGACACCAAAATGTAAAAGAATAGGATCATGGGTGAACTTCATTATTTTAAAAATCTTTATGTCGTCACCAAAAATGAGAACTTTACTTATGCGTAGACATGACGATACATCATTAATAGAAAATGAAATAGAAAAAGAATAAAATAATGCGGTGGCTAAGTAGGGCCAAAAAAAGTTCATAACCTTGTTCTTAAGCGTTTAAACATATGTTTGAGAATGTGAGGAGATTTGTAACGACAGATTTTTTTTCACAAAACCATGTTGCTGTTCGGAAATGAGAAAAATGCTCCACGTTCACAAAAAACTTATTCAAACACTTTAGGAATGCACGAAAGCGTTGCAATGGGCCTGGTGTTTGGTTATATTTTCCTTGTTAGCTTTCAATTTTTACCAAATTTGCGTACTATTTTTTTTTAGATTTTATTTTTTATGAAAAAACGGATTGTTGGATTTTTATATAAAAATTACTGAATATCGAAAACAATATTTTCTATGAAATAAAATAAGTTTGAAGCCAATATTTTAATTTTTGAAAAGCTATTTGAGTCGAAAGTAAATTTTTATTAAGTTTTAGTATTGTTCTTTTTTAGAGTTTTATTTTTTATAAAAAATACTTTCAATTCAATTTTTTTTCAAAATTTTATCGAATGTTGACAACAATATTTCTTATAAGATAAAATTAGTTATTATTATTTCAAATTTTTAAAAAGATATTTGAGTCGAAAATCAATTTTTACCAACTTCTGTAACGTTTTTTTTAGGTTTTTAATTTTTTGTACTGTTGGAGAATTAAACCTTGTATTTTAAATGTAAACCTTGGCAACCCAACTGCGAAAGCTTTCATTACTATTGTCAATTCCTTTAGTTTTTTCTTTCTCATTACTTTGAACTAGTTTTTTCTTTTACTTGAATAAAATTGTACTTATCCAACAGATAATTAATATAGGTTATGGGCCTTGTCCTCCAAAGCGTAGTTTAAGTTTTTGAATAATTTTTTGGTCTATTTGTTGTGAAATATATCAACACATATTTTTGTAGGATGAGTTCCTTAACACAGATAGAGAAATTGAGTACTGACAAATATGCAACCTGGTCGGTGTAGATGAAAAGTCTGCTTATTACTTTGGACTATTGGACTGTTATTGAGGTTAAGTGTCCGGACGATGCTACCGAGAAGTTAAAGTGGGAAGCTGTCGATAAGAAAGCCCTGGCATATTTAACTCTATGCGTAAAACCATCAGAATTTATTCATATTAAGCATTGTAAAAATACCAAAGAAGCTTGTTTGCTTCTTAGCAAATTGTACAATGCATATGGACCAGCACGAAAAGTTAATTTGTTCAAGAAATTGTTACGCTTTAAAATTGGGTCTAGGGAAAATTTCGCAAGTCAAATCAATAATTTTTGCACAATTATTGATTATCTACATGAGATCAATGTTAAGGTATCAGAAGATCTAATTTGCATCTTGCTCTTGTGTGGTCTGCCCGACGATATGGAAAGTTTCGTAGTAGCGATAGAAAGCAGGGATGAGTTGTCTACATTCGAGCAATTGAAGGTTAAGGTGCTGGAGGAAGATCGGAGATGTAGTGAAAAAACTGAACCCAATAGTGAAAGTGTACTAGCAGCTAAGGTTCAGAGGAGGAAGAAGATCGATTGGGAAAGGTCAGGTGGCGAGCGACAATCTCTCGATAATGGAATGCACACAAGATCGCGAAATATGAAAAAGGTAAAATGTTTTGCCTGTGGCAAGAGAGGGCATTAACAATCACAATTCGAAAAAGAAAGAATCCGTAGCAGCAGTCTTGAGTCTGTCTACGTCATCAGCAAAACTCGATAACCAAACCGTTTGGATCCTGGATAGCGGTGCTTCATCGCATATGACAAATGATGAAAAACAGTTCTCTTCGAAGGTTCGATCTAATCAAACTGTTGTTTTAGCGTAAGGAGAATGTGTTATTGCAAAAGGTACCGGTGATATAAAAGTACGATCACGTTTTTGTGACATTATTTTGCGCGATGTTTTGTTTGTTCCCAGCCTACATGGTACGAGTAATTTTCTCTCAGTGAGTAAAATAATTGAAAACGGGAATACTGTAGAATTTAATGAAAAAGAAACAGTTGTGAAAACTAAAGCTAATATCCCCATTCTTAATGCAAAAATTGATAATGGTATTTTTATGTAAGGTTCCTAAGAAATACTACCGAGTGTGTTAATGGTGCTTCAATTAACATCGATAAACAGTTTGAATTATGGCACTCCAGGTTTGGCCATCTAAACAATAATGATTTGTGTATGTTGTCAAATAAAGACATGGTACGTGGACTGAAGGTCAAAATGTCTAAAAATTTCAGTTGCAGTACATGTGCGATGTGCAAGATTGGAAAGCCATTTCCTAGTTTCAAAGAAATTTTCACCAAAAATGTTTTCGAGGTAGTGCATACTGATATATGCGGGCCGATGAAGATGGCTTTGCAAGGTGGATCCCGTTATTTTATAACGTTTATCGATGATTTTTCCCGGTACACAGTGACTCGTTTTATTAAACACAAATCAGAAGCTTTCGAAATGTTTCGAAAGTTCATAAATATTAGCGAAAAACAAACTGGGCGCAAAATAAAGTGTGTGAGAAGCGACAACGGACGCGAGTACATTAACTCACAATTTGAAAATTTATTCAAAGAACATGGAATTGTCCACCAAAGTACAGTGAGTTATACCCCGCAGCAGAATGGCATTGCCGAAAGGGCCAACAGAACCCTGGTAGAGATGGCGCGGTGTATGCTTCTTAATTCCAGGTCATGTCAAAGTCTTTGGTCCGAAGCACTTAACACAGCCACATATATAAGGAACAGATGTCCAACAAAAGCCCTGTTATCAAAACCCCGTATGAGTGCTGGTTTAGTAGGAAACAATCGGTTTTCACTTCAAGATTTTCGGCTGTGAAGCTGTGTCTTTAAACCACCAGAGGACAAGGTCGAAGTTTGAACCAAAAGGTAAAAGTCTTGTTTTTGTTGGTTATGCCGATTTAACGAAGTTACTGAAGCTGTAGAGGAAAATAATCTTCCAATTGCCTCCGATGATAATAGTTTTTCAGAAGGTGATCAAGTTGTTGTAGGCAAACGGAAAACAGGCAGGCCAAGTATTATACGAACTGGCAACGCTGGACGCCCGAGAAAAAAGTATATCACCGACAATTTGGAGCTCTTGGACGCTGTGACTGTGACTCCATCCAATGTTTATGATTCCATGAAATCAGAAGATAGTATCAAATGGAAACATGCTATGCAGGCGGAGTATGATTCTTTACTTAAAAATAACACCTGGAGTTGGTAGATCGGCCGGTTAATAAGAATATAATTGGATCGAGATGGATTTTTTCAACAAAATTTAATCCAGATGGCACGGTAGAAAAATTAAAGGCACGACTAGTGGCGCAAGGATGCTCTCAAGTTTACGGCGAAGATTTTTACGAAACTTACTCTCCTGTGGCAAGGCATGCAGCAACACCGCCTTCTATTGGCACTATCGGCTAAGCACAAGCTGCTGGTCAACCACATTGACGTCGTATCAGCTTATTTGAACGGGGAGCTAGAAGAAGAGGTTTTTATGGAACAGCCCCAAATATTCGTGAGTGGGAAATATCCGAATAAGGTCTGCAGATTACAAAAGTCTCTATATGGGCTCAAGCAGGCTGGGAGATATTGGAATGAAAAAATCAATTCCCTTTTGAATGACATAGGCTTTCAAAGATGCGAAACAGACAATTGTATTTATTTCATGAAACACCAAAATGAAATCAACATAATATCTATTTACGTCGATGATTTGTTAATAGCCTGTTCTCTAGAAGCCACTATGAAAAATATAATTGAGAAATTGTCATCCCAAGTTGAAGCTGTTGATCGTTAGCCTATTAAATACTATTTAGGTTTGGAGATTCAGCGAAATGGTCTTCGAGGCGAATTTAAAATACATCAGCAGAGATATACCTTAGAGTTGCTGAAGAAATGGGGAATGCTTGATTGTAAGGGTGCTGCAACACCATCTGTAGAAGGTTCCATACTAGAAAAATGTGAAGATGAACATTGTTCAGGCTCTAATATCAAGGAACTGGGTCCAGTTGAGATATAAAAATAATTTGTATCTTCAAGACAGCGTTAATAGGGATGGAATATAAATATATAAACTCATGCCTAATGGGTCCATAGAATCTATTCTTAATAAATGAACACTCACCCATCACAGTTAAGTAGTATAGTCTTTCTTCAGTAATTTTAATTTTCTCATGTAAAAATTCCATCAAATAATTTTTAGGTATCCATTAAATCAAGACTACTGTGCTCAAACTTTTCAAGTTATAAAGCTTGTAGTCATCACAGAAATCCCACGATTTTTTTGAATTCGTTCGAGATCACGAATTAATCGGAACAAAATTAGCTTTTTTATGTATTGAGTCCAGAAATTCTGTATTGGATACATGAATGTCCGGTAATCAGTAAAGATTTTTTTATGTAATGAAATCTGAAATCTTTGCTATAAGTATGTAAACAAATTCTTGTCCTGAGTACATAAAATTTTTCCTCAGTGCAGTGTACATACTCAAACTCAACTCACATACGAATATGTATTCTCATTCTCTGGAAGGAGACACCATTCATTCTGGAGACTTTAAATCCTTGAATTTGATTTAATAAAAAGTTCATAGACGAAATACGAGAAAGAGCACTCGTTAGGTGTGTGTCGTGTCTTGTTCGTCTTCCAGTGTGGGCTGTGGGGGATTATATAGTAACTTGAAAACACCTTTCCGTCCTATTTCTGTCGAACTCCTCGGTCTTCTTTCTCGCATATCGCTAGCAAAGACTTTCAAATTAACTGCATGTTTACCCACAAAACCCTCCTTCTTCTACATATTTCCTTGTACCTATGTAGACCCATCCTAAATGTAAAACGACCTTAGTGTATTTTAAAGCTATGCGTCTAAGCACATAGTTCAAGTAAAAGGGCTTTCATTTTTGGTGGGATATGGCGAAGCCAGAAGGAGGTTAAATGCAAATCTTGAGAAACTTCCAAGAGATAGATTAGATATACATACGTCTTTTGTGGACATTCTTGTGTGAAACCACATACTCCCAAGGTGCACAACAAATTCAATTAGTTCCTATCCGTAGACAACCTCGACTCGATGCAGTACCAGCAGAGCTCTACTCAGCACAGTACCAGAACATCGGTAGTTGAAGCATGAAATTCACTTCCACTTCCACTCAAGGTGCAAGAAGTCAGTAAGGCAATTTAGGCAACACAGCTGTGACATGAACCATACCGCAATGTCAACCATCAACCACAAAGTCACTGCAACTAGGATACAGAGTACAGATAGTTAGGGTACACTATAACTATTGATGTATACAGAACACCTACGTACTCGTATGTAGATTAATTTCAGCAAAATTAAATCCACAATCGATTTTAGGGCACAAGTCCTTAAAATATATACATATAGGTACATGTATAGATATGTAGAGATACATATGTTAGGCCTAAAATGTTTTGGATTCAAGTTTTGTCCAATATTACTGCCGATTAATTAGTCTCGGAAGACCGACAACACGTAAGAGGTGAGATTAGTTTTGGGTATATTTTGAAACAAAATGCAATAGCATATGGCTCAGGTTGCGGAGGTAATACTTCAAGGCAATACGCATCCTTAAAAACAAAACATAAAACTTCAATTATTATTTCCGATTAAAACAGCTGATGCTTGCAATAATTAAATGCCAAAGGGGAGCCATAGTCCAAGAAGTAGAGTTTGTCAAATTTTATTGGTTTTTGAAATTGTAAAAAAGTATTTTTTGAAAAAATCTATATTCACACCAAATTTAAAGGTAATGTTTTTATTGACAGTGATTATGTAAGTCCTCAATCAACTTTGAAATCCCAGACTGTAATTAAGATACATTTACTATCACAATACAATATCTTTTACTTTTTTGTGTTGATATTTTTTAGTACTTAACAATCTAGGAGAATCTACTTTTATGGGATGTAATTTTAGTAGAAGATCATATCGTTATAATCTTAGATGGTGTCTCCTTGAGACACTGCATCCTAGACTGTAAGTAATGTTGTGTTAGGTAAATAGATTGATGACACCATTACCACACTTAAATCCATGTAGATCCATTATCTTGTTCTAGCTAGTAAGAGGCTTTGAAAAGGTCTATTAAGCGTTTTCCTAAAATGCCCACCAGTTCTTCACGATTATTGAAAAAGTGTCTTTCCAGGCAAATTCTTGTGACCTGGTTTAAAGTAAAGTGTAATGTTATGCTGTGAAGTAAGAACCGCTAGTCCTGTCAGTAATATACAAGCTTCGATTTGATTACTGTGGCAGAAATCGATTTTATTGCAGCTTGGCTCTTAATGAAAATTATGGTATCAGCTCGTGATAGCAAAATAATTGAGACCTGTCCACAGTGTTTGTCACTGACAATACCTCAACCTTAAAGGTGCTGCTTTTATCGAGGAATATGAAAGAGTTTGCAAGATTGAATGTTTCAGAAAAGAAACATGTATTCACTTCAGCATCCATTTTCGAGCCGTCAGTAATCATATAAGGATATTGTCGACTCACTCATTCGTGAAACATTGTTCAACATTCGTTTCTTTTAGGGAAGATGTAGCACTAAAATGTATTGAAGTTCAGACAGGGAGTTATGTAGTCTGTGCTTAAATTGTTCTATTTATCTATTCATGTAGAGTCTACCCATGCCCGATGTGGCTGGTTTTTCAGAAACCTGTCTGGCTTAGCCATAAGGGTCAGCTTGCAGCAGTTTCCTTGCATATAAGTCCACTGTTAAAAGATTGTGTTTTCCATGCATTCCTGCTGTTCGGGTGGTCCTATTATGAATATACTATACATGCCATTTTCTGTAAGATTTGACCCCACCATATTCGAGTTTGGTAAAGATTTCGTTCATGACCACAACCAGAGAAGTGATGATAGTACACCTCCTTAAAGTGTTCCTCGGGATGTTGATACTTGAACTTCTGTACCACGTAGTTTGCTTTTGATCTGTTTATATCGGGTTTTTCAATAAGCGCGCTACAAAAGTTTAACAAAAAAAACCCTTTTGGATATCAATTACACTCTTTATTTCTGTGAAAGTACTTTCTATGTCTGTTTTAACTCGATTCTTTTGCATGTCCACTACGGGCACGCTTGTCGAAGTCCAGACTTACTTACTTACTTACTTAAGGTGGCGCTACAGTCCTGTGTGAACTAGGGCCTCACAGAAGTCCAGACGTCGAACCCAATTTTAGACGGTTTTCAAGCATAAGTCGGCCGATACTGCTGCTATTTTAGGTTCGATATTCGTAAGAAGTTGATCAATCGTGCTTCGCTGGCTTGTTGGCATATACCATATACTTGAAGTAGCCCCCAGAAATAGTTTAATGGCGTCAGATCGTATGAACGAGGTTGCCAAGCGACTAGACTATTTCGTGAGATAACACGTTCTCGAAACTTGGTTTTCAATACAATTATTGTAACATTTGCTGTGTGGCTTCTGTCACCGCGTTCGCCCGCGCGCGCCGTCCTGTTAGAAGCACATGTCCTCCCAGTCCATATCATCCAATTGGCAGTTGCCGGCCCAGAAACCACACCAAACCGAATTTTTTTCGGGATGCAATGATGACTCATAGTGTAGCTGCACTTACCAGACTTAGGACTTTGGTATAAAAACTTCTCAGACCTCTCTCTAAACAACCAAGGAACATACTTCCGTCTGAATATATTGCATCATGGCAAAGAAGCCATCTGCACCTGTTGACTTAAATGGTAAGTAGGAGCTTATGACGCAAATTGTCTTATCTCCTGTTATCAAACTAATCGTTACCATATTTTCAAGCAAATTGATAACTCCGATTTGTTATTAACATGATTTCAGCCCGGGAAACTAAACTTTGCCAACAAGATTGGGTCCATTGACCAGAAGGTTGGTTTTCTTAATTACTGCATTGGAGTACGATCTTTAAATCGAATTTTCCGAAGTCTAGCTGGCTTATTTGTACATTCTGTATCGTTAAAGAATTTCTATTTTGGATTGTTGTACCTTAAATCTAATTTGAATTGACTTGAATGAGTCCCAATCACCGTCTAGTGCATTTCGCAACATTGAAAAGTATTCTTGTTTCATTCCTTATGTTGCTAAGTTCATTAGTGCACCAATATGGTTTTTTGCTGTCCCAGGAAGCGGTTCAAGAGGGCAACTATCTTCGAAAACATCTCTTAAGATTCTTGTATCTATCTTTATCTATAAATATTTTGACTCATATAAGTTACTCGAATTTAAATGATCTATTTCGTTACCTATTTAGAACCTTTGAAAGTTTGGTTGTAGTAAAAAAAGTAAATGTGTTCCGTCTGTTTGCTCTAAATAGATTGTAAGCTAGTGGCGGCTCTGATCTGAGACTGCTATTTCATAAAATCCTATCTCTCAAACATAAGTGTAAGAGACTTCTAGTTTCTAAGGTTTTAATTTAGTGGTTTCTCCTATTTCAGACTGCCACTTTTAGATTTAGAAGATTTACAGTAACTGTGGCATGGTGTTTAGTGCGTTGGACTGCATTTTAACAATTACAGTAAGATGCGGTGGCCTCGTTTCACCAATGCCCTAGCGAGAGAACTTCGTTCGAGTGACATAGCCCCACCAAACAACAGAAACCTGACAAATACAGAAATTGACCAACACTTACAACAGATGGACGAAACAATAAAACGAACGATGGAACGGACAATCCCAAAGTACAAAGAACGGGACCAAATGGACGCTTACAGAAAGGCGACAATTGAAGCACTACGTAGGCACAAGAGTGGCTTACTGACAAGACTCAAAAACTTGCACAGACGACTTACAGACCCACGCGACTTGGAGGTTAGGACACTGAAATCGTCAATAAAAAATGTCAATCTGTTGATTAAGGAGAACTACAGGCTATCAATTAACAAGAACTGGGACCGCAAGATCCGGTCAGTTAATTCGAGTGACCCTAGTATGTTCCCAAAAATCAACAAGATATTCAGGAAAAAAAACGATAATGACCTTCCGTGTCTTAAACTCCAAAGAACTGAAGAGAACAGAAACGTACTCAGGACAGCGCAAAAAGATCCAGAGGAAGCCATCTTTGACGATGACTTTTACATAATTGAAGATCCGAAGTAAAAAGTGGAGGTGGTGGGAGCTGCTTTCCAGCAAGTGTACAAGGTGAATGTTAGCATTCGCCCCAACCACGACCTGGAAAACAGAGCCCTACTTAATCACTTTTACCTCCGTAATGATATCAAACATTGGCGATCTGAGAACCGCGGTTTCATGCGGTTCAATGACGATTCTTTGGCAAATGCCATAATCGCCGAGCAAACGGGACCAAGTCCCTTAGTAGTGACGAAGGTTGAGCTTCAGCTCATCTTCAACTCAATAAAAAACAAAAAGTCAGCAGGTGTCGTGTCGATGGTATATCCAACGTTGTACTAAGACATTTACCGACGGAAGCAATTGACATTTACACCACACTCTTCAACAATGCACTGAATAATGCATATTATCCAGTGCATTGGAAGACCGCTGTGGTTCATCCTCTCCCGAAAAAGGGAAAGGACAACTCCAACCCGTCAAATCTTGTGTCGATAAAAATAAATGTGAAAATAAATGTCCAGAAGTCAGAGACAATTCTGTTCCGGACTCCGTTGGCTAGGGCCACGAGGGATACGTGTAAGAATTGGCGCAAGATGGTCATCGTTGATCTTCACGGGCAGCCATTAGCGAGCAAAAGTGTAGTGAAGTACCTCGGTATCTGGTTAGATCAGTATTTATATTTCGACAGACATATAAATGCTGCTCTGACCAGGGCCAGAGGAGCCTTCGCTCTGACGAAACGGCTGTTTTTTAGCAGTCGGCTTGGCCCCAGAGTAAAGGTAATTTGCTACATGGCCCTCATACGGCCAATGATCGTGTATGGTTGTCCTGTGTGGTTCAACGTTGCCCCTTCCCAAATGGAGAAGTTTCGGGTGTTCGAGCGGCAGTGTTTACGACGCTGTACCGGCTTATACCGAACAGCCGAACCTTCTTATGTGCATTGCTATTCCAACGAGTTCCGAACGGGGCTCGAATCAACAGAATTGACAATTTCGTGATAAAACTCGTTCGAGGTCACATTGCAAGAGCTATGTCTTCGACCAACAATTTAATTTTCGGGGCGTTCTATCCGAACGACGAGTATTTTGAGAGGCATTCCTCTTTTTAGACAAATGCGGTCTGATACAGGATAGATTGGCAGTTCCGTTAATCTACCACGTCAGACGAAGAACCGTGGATAGGCGACTCCTGTACAATCGGGACGTCATGGCACAAGGCGGAGCAGAGCTCCTTCGGTTCAGTAGGGCTGTGTCCGAACGGGATCGAATTGATAGGGTGAAACAGGAGAACCCGTTTTGGTGGCTTCAATCGGCACTTGATAGTGGGTAGTCCGGATGGGGTTTTAAGCCTTGGCCGGCTTACATACTTGTTTAATAGTATTAAGGTTTAGTTTTAAGTAGAATAGGCATGGTGGCACAAAAAAAAAATACGAACAAAAAAAAAAACAAAAACAAAAAATAAAAAAAATAAAAATGAAAAAAAAACAACAAAATATGAAAAACAAAAATGTTAGATAGTTAGATTTGCTGCTGTGGTTGTTCTAGTTTTAAGTAGTTTATAGGTAGAATAGGTAGTTTAAGTTAGTTTTAAGTTTTATTTAAGGAATTTTAAGTAATAAATAAAAAAGGTTATTGATATTAGTTTTTTTTTAAATTTTCTAATAAAAACAAAACAAATAAAATTTAAATTGAAGTAAAATAGATCCTAAGGCCGAAAGGCATTAGTAATTAGTGTTATAGTTTAGCTTAGAGTGTCCATATGGGACCATTAAGTTAGTTGTAAGTTATGGATAATTAGGCTAGTTTCATGTATTTTTGTCTAGCTTTAAGATAGGTTTAAGATTGGACTAATAAAAATGAATTAAAAAAAAAAAAATTGCGTTGAACTGTCATGCCATTGGTCTTGGATTCGATCCCTGCCTATGCCATCTAATTTTTTTTCACGGGTACTACTTCTTGAGAGGAATTGACAAAAATATTCCAATAGTAATTCTTGTTATGAAAAGTACTTTCTTAAATTATCCACTCGGATTTGGCATAAAACTGTAGGTCCCCTTCAACAGAATGGTTCAAAGTTGTAAGTCACTATATGCCCTAGTTCTCAACGGACTGTTGCGCTACCAAACTTATTTCTTTTTTTTATTAAGAAGATTTTGATATCCACACTGTAAAACAAGCAGCCTTTCTATCTTTTTCTAGAGCTCACTGATGTTTACTATCTCAGACTGTTATGGTAAACATACAGCTGTGTGCGACTTCTTCTACTCCTGAACTATAATATTCCATTCGATTTCTCATAACCAAATTGTATACCTGTTACCTGTTGCTTTTCTGTGAGTTTGTGAAGATTTTCCGCATGGAATTAATTATCCTGGGTATCCTAGGTATGGATGCTTCAAAGAAGCAAATGGGGCCAGACCAGAACATACGAGTATGAAGTGTGTTTTGTGAAAATTGTTGGAATACGATGTGGTAATTGGATTTAATTCAGGTTTTTCACAGTATTTACATATATTTACCTATGTACTATCCACATACCCATTCACATTCATTTGCAGTAAGGATACTCCATACCCTGGGGGATCGGATTATGTTAAAGGTCTGGACCATTTTTGCTGCTTTTTGCAATTGAAATAATATATTCCTACGTGTACCTACCTTTATATGACTTAATATCTTTTGGTTGTTTTGTGTTGCACAGAATGAGGATAATTGTGGCAGTTTTTGCCGAGAATATTATGCAAATGGATTGGGTAAAAGGACTTAAGGACGATTGCTTAATACGTATGTAAGTATTATAATGGATATAACTGATGATGATATCAATGGGACAATTAAATTAATTTAATGACATTCTGAATGAATGTTTTCATATATGAATTCGGAATATTGAATTTCAATTAAATACAAAATTTAGGGTATTTTTAAATTAATATGTGGGAGCTAAAAGACTAACTTTTTGTTTGGTAATAATGATTTTGCTGAGTCGTGATAATTTCTGGCTAAAAGAAGGAATGGTCCAAATAAGGGTTAAATCGTAATACGATGTGTTTTTGCGGCAGCTTACGTTCGGATATGAGAAAATATATTCTTCACAAGTTGATATGTCACCAAATTTGTTTCAACTTAACCAAAACTGACATAAACTTGTTCTACTTTTAAGTAAATGTAATTTTTGACAAAAATCCCTGGACTTTCTTAACTGATAAAATCATTTTAAAATAAAATTAGGGGTTGAACATAGGAAGAAAATATTCGAACAGATGTTTGAGAAGGGTTCCTTGGATGAATTGAAGAAAGAAATAAAAAAAAACCTTAAAGAATACTGTCTTCATTTAAAGAACGAACAATTTTAAATTTCAATCAATCATTCAAATGAATGTTTACCTAACCCTACCCATGTTAAACTTGAGCTGTTAAAATGAACGAAATAATATAAAAAAGGGGATCTAAAAGCATGTCAACATTTTTGTATTTATTTCTATGCTGAAAAACGTATTGACAACATTATAAGATGCGGTACTGAGAAGGAAAGAACTTTTATGAAATGTTTGAAAACCAAATTGTCTTCAAGCATGTGGCATATGCCACTCACTTGTTGAATGTCATTTGTCACATTCTTTTTATGTAAGAATTAGAGTGAGCCTAAGCAACATGCATACTTCAATATGTTTATCTTTGACCTAAGGGAATGTATAACGACCCGGAAACACTATGTTGGTGACCTTCGGAATTTGAGACTTAACGTTATTTTGTTGGAATGGCCTCTTATCAGTTCTTGACACTATAAAATATTTTAATAGAATTTATTTTTGAGTTATTCAAGAGATAATACATCCACTTTCTTATTATGGTAGCGTTCTGTAGTTTTTCAGAGGCATCAGTCTACTTTATATTGCATATAAACGCTGCTCCATCAAGGTCGGAAAAGATCTCACCGATGCATTTGATGTCAAAAAAAAGGTTTTAGACAAGGCAAGTCATGCAACTTCTTCAATATCATTCTGGAAAGAATTGTGCAAAACTCAAACGTCAACACTAGAGGCACGATCTTCCAAAAGGTCTATCGAACTACTCGCTGGAACCAGTGTTCCTCTTTCCTGTTCTGCTCGTAGAGCTCGCGAGCTGTGAAACCAAGCACTTCAGAGGTGGCATCTCTGATGGCTGTAAGGCAATGTTGCCACTGATTTTCAATGCTTAATGCAGGCAGCATAGGACTCCTTGAGGGGATCCTTAAGAAGTCCTTAAAAGCTCGAAGAATATGTCTTGGGTGCACAGAACGAAAAAAGTCATCCTATTGACTATTTTGGTAGTCAATATGACAATTTGGTAGTCAATTTTCAGCCGATAACCGCGATAGTCAATAGAACAATTTTCGGTTGTCAATTTTGAGATCTGAAATGTTTGCACAATTTGGTAGTCAATATGACAACTGCGGTAGTCAATATGACAACTTTGGTTGAAAGAAATTGAAACTACGGTTGTCGTATTGACTAACACAGTAGTCAATATGACAACTATGGTAGTCAATATGAAAACTGCGGTAGTCAATATAACAACTGCGATAGTCAATACGACAACTGCGGTAGTCAATATGACAATTGCGGTAGTCAATATGACAACTGTGATAGTCAATATGACAACTGCGGTAGTCAATACGACAACTGTAGTAGTCAATATGACAACTGCGGTGGTCAATATGACAATTGCGGTAGTCAATATGACAACTGTGGTAGTCAATACGACAACAGCGGTAATCAATACGACAACAGCGGTAGTCAATATGACAACTGCGGTAGTCAATATGACAATTGCGGTAGTCAATATGACAACTGAGGTAGTCAATACGACAACTAAGGTAGTCAATATGACAACTGTGGTAGTCAATACGACAACAGCGGTAATCAATACGACAACAGCGGTAGTCAATATGACAACTGCGGTAGTCAATATGACAATTGCGGTAGTCAATATGACAACTAAGGTAGTCAATATGACAACTGTAGTAGTCAATATGACAACTGCGGTAGTCAATCCGCGGTTGTCATATTGACTACCGCAGTTGTCATATTGACTACCGCAGTTTTGTGTTTTGTGGACTCACCCCGTTTGTTTTCAATCTGTAAAATCTTCAAAATTTAAATTTCATTAAAAACAAAATTTGTTTTTTAGTGATAAACACATTTATTTAAATAGATAATTTCCATATTTTTTAATATTACTTATATACTAAATACAACGCATACAGTGTTGGACAAAACTAAAACAGCTTAATTTGTTATTTTAATTTTGTTTGTGTTATTTCTTGTGTTGAAATGATGTTTCTTGTTTACTTGTTTTTCGAACTTAATGTGCTTACTTTATATATTTTTTTAAAATCATATTATTTTGAATGTAGTTAAGAAATAAAAAACTGTTCAAAAATAGTAAAACCCAAGAAATAATAGACCACAAATAAAAACAACAGAGTTACTTCTGTTTATAATTAAATTAAATTATATACTTAACGTAACTGTAGGTTGCATTGTTGACAGTATTGGATTCATCTTTCAATGAAGTTTAAGTTGAACAAAAAAAGTCCACAGCTTTTAAGACATTGGTTGTCTTGATTTTGTGGCCATAAAACAAAATTAAGTATTAATTTGTTCCCTTACTGTAAGTATTAGAGGTTGAATAGTTTCACCTCTGGATTTCCGGAATACTATGTTGTCCTCTAATACTTTGCATCGTCTCTGCTTTAAAGATGAATCCCATCAGTCACTCATTGATGGTGAATTTGCTTCTTGACTTGGCTCCGGTTTCACATTTTCTTAAAACTGCTGTTATTGAAAATAATTAGAAGTGAATACTTTTAATTTTCTTTAGCACGAAATCACCTGAAAAGAATAAAAATAAAAAAGGATACCGTTAGTAATGCACAGTTTGACATTTGTGTATTTATTAATTTCATACAGAGAATTTATAAATTATGTTGACACATCAATTTCTACAATTGTTTATGTAGACATAATTAAGATATAGGTTAAGATTTAATTTAATTTTTATTTCAATCATTATAAAATAAAAAAAGGAACATAATGATAATTGTACGTACCTTCTCCAAAATTAGTATCTCCCAAGTCGTTCAATGTTTCTGTAACCTTTTAGTCCTTAATGTTTTCCTTCATGAAGTTTTTGATGTATTCCAATGATTTTGCCACAAGGAAGGTATTGATGTGCTGGTTGCATAGAACGTTTGAAAGTCTTTATCGATCTAATAACGAAATAAGAAAAAACATTCATATAAAAGTGGTTATAAGATTGTATATCAATTTGTGCTCAGTTAAGAACTGTTTTAGAAAAACTTCATATTATCTTCGAAATAAAAAAACTGACCTGCTAACAATTTTAGTTAGTTTTAAGCTTCATTTTAGTAGGCAAAAAGCTTCTCATAATGTGTAGAAAAAACAAACTGAAAAAATATGAAGGTTTTTTATATTTTTGATTTTCAAAAACTATTCATTTGAAACTAAAACCAAATGAAAACAAAGACGCAACATTTTTTTTTTTAAATTTTGGACTCCTTTAGTAATTTTTAAAAT